>NC_067474.1:143675741-143961433 GCF_947179515.1 Apodemus sylvaticus
GTGGAGCCTCTGCCTCTGGAGCCAAGGTGAACCGAGGGTAGCCTCTGGTGGCTGGGGTGGAGGGACCCTGGGATGATCTGGCCTGTTTCCTTATTTCCCTATTAGTGGATGATTTCCTTGCACCTGGCTACTTAATCTAGACTTTCTGTGTGCCACAGGACACGGAGGACTGGTGGTGTCATGGGAGCTGTGGGAACAGGAGATGACAGCTAGTGTAAAATTTGATCTAAGAACGAGGCCACAGAGAGGGGGGGGTCATCACTCTCAAATTCCCATGTAGCCAGTCTAGGAGGGCATCTTGGAAGAGGTCACTTTTATTGTGTACTAGGTAGACTGAGGCAAAGGGAAGGGTGGTCTGCAAGGAGGGAACAGAAAACATGGACTAAAATACCTGTGTGATTGAGTGATGGGGGGGGGTACAGTCTCCCTTTTTCATCGTGCTCTAGACAGACCATAGCTCTAATTCCCACTATGGAGACATGGGGTAGGCATTATCCTTGAGGGCCAGTTAAAGACTTTGAAGCTCAGTGCAGTTCAGGTTCCTTGGCTGAGAGCATATAGCAAGATGGTGGCAGAGCTGCAAGTCACACCCATTGCTGGCTCAGCTCCAGAACCATCCGGACAGTCTTGCTGTATGTTTGACTGCTGATGGGAAGGTGAGAGCTGGTCTGGACAGTGCAGTTATGATATGTGTGTGTGTGTGTGTGTGTTTCTATGTGCATGTGTGTATGTATGTGTGCACATGTGCGTGTGTGCGTGTGTGTGTTTCTATGTGCATGTGTGTGTGCGTGCGTGCGTGTGTGTGTGCGTGTGTGTGTGTTTGTATGTGTATTTCTATGTGCATGTGTGTGTGCGTGTGTGCATGTGTGTGTGCGTGTGTGTGTTTCTATGTGCATGTGTGTGTGTGCGTGCGTGCGTGTGTGTGTGTGTGTGTGTGTGTGTGTTTGTATGTGTATTTCTATGTGCATGTGTGTATGTATGTGTGCACGCACATGTGCAGGGTCACTGGAGGCCAGGGAGGACAGAGGCCCGAATGGTGGCAGGGGCAGTGTTGGGAGGGAAGGCAGAACAATTAGACAGCATGTTCTGAGTAACAGGTAACGACCAGGGTTTGTGGGAGGCCCCGTGGGCGTTAGTAAGAGACATTTAGGAAGGTTCTGGCTAAGCCCCATTCTGTCAGAGTAATGCAGTTCTGTAGAGGAAATCTGAGTGAGGCAGGGCGAACTGACTCCGAGGGGACTGAGGTACTGGCGAGTGATGATGCTGAGCTTCTGGAGCTATTTAATAAATGAAATTTTAAGCCAGGTGGTGGCGCACACCTGTAATCCCAGCCCTTTGGGAGGCAGAGGCAGGCGGATTTCTGAGTTCGAGGCCAGCCTGGTCTACAGAGTAAGTTCCAGGACAGCCAGGGCTATATAGAAAAACCCTGTCTCGAAAAAAAAAAAAAAGATATTTTAGGGCTGGGGAGATGGCCCAGTGGGGAACTTGTTTGCCACCTGAGTTCTGATCCCCAGAACCTGTGTGGAAGCCAGACATGGTGGTACACACCTATAATCCCTGTGATCTTGCATCAAGGGAGGTGGACTAGAAGACTGCAGAAGCTTGCTGGCCAGCTAGCCTGGCCTTGCGACATGCACAGACCTGCACTCACACATGTCAACATGCATACACACACGTGCATACTCATACTTCCGTAGGCAGGACACTTGGGGATTACAGGGGACACTTTACTCCCTTCCTGGGTCCTCCTTGTCCTCTTGGAAGCCATCTGCCCCAGCCTCAGCATAGGCTGCCTTCTTCGGGGCAGCACATGCATGCTGAATACATGTTCCTGGCAGTAAGTGCCAGGTGGTTTTCTCCGTCTCGTCCCCTTCAGGGACAACTGGCTTTCACAAGCGGGGTGAACTGCTGCTTACTCCTGAGGGAGGCAGGGTGAGGTGTCGGTGGGGGAGGCTGCCGGGGTGGGTCCAGCTGTGCAGCTACAGGTTTGCTTCTGCACCTGTCCCAGTTCAGGAGACTGAGGGGGGGGGACCCCACAAAGCCAGGCTTGGGAAATCTTCTGATTAGTTATACTTTGGGGCCAGCCCACATATGGCTTGGTTAGAGGATGTGAGGTCTCCAGGGAGCAAGGCAAGCCCACAACACGCACACACAGGTCAGATGGTCTCTGACACGCCCCGAGTTGTGGTTTACTGCATGCTGTGCTGGGAGGAGGGTGCCCTCCAGACTGAGGGGTGCGCACACGGTCTCATCAGAGCTGCACCTAGAGCATGCACTGCACTTAGGAACCGTCGCTCAGCGTCTCCAGAATGTGGACTATGATTGATGCTGGGCTTAAGGGTGGGGCTGGTATTCTGGAGGCTTCGTGTGTGTGTGTGTGTGTGTGTGTGTGTGTGTGTGTGTGTGTGTGTGTGTGTGTGTGTGTGTACTATATACAGCTTCAAAGGGGAGAGGCCAGCATTACAGCTAGAAGGTAGAACCAGGACTTGAGACATATCATAGTATCTAAGAGCGCTGACTACTCTTCCAGAAGACCCGGGTTTATTTCCTAGCACCCACGTGGCCACTCACAGTTGTCTCAAACTCCAGTATCAGGGGACCTGACAACCTTGTCTGGCCTTCAAGGGCACTGCATGCATATAGTGTACAGACATATATACAAGCAAAACACCCACATTCATAAAAACAAATAACTAAAGAGAAGGAAATGGATTTATCTATAATGAAAGAGACAATAGGAAAGAGGGCAGCTCCTGCCTAGAAATGGCCAATCAGATGAGAGGTTATTGGAGATGGAGGTTTTAAGAAAGAATGGGAGTTTTCTAGGTAAAGGAGGTGAGGACCCAAGAGGAGAGGTTTGCGATGATGTGTTGGATAGGGTCTGACGTGAAACTGTTCAGGAGATCACAGGCAGGGAGGGTCTGGGCAGGATGATGGGAGGGCTGGCTCGACGGATTTATTAAGCTGTAGAAGGGACAGGCTGGTGGATTGTCAGGGGAGGCACCCGAGGAACCCCTTTAGAAAGGCAGGAAGGAGGCCGCAGTCAGGAAAGATCCACGGGCCAACGATGTTGACGGTCAACTGAGAGATGAGACCTGCAACGTGTCCCCAGGATTTAGCAGCAGAGAGAGCCCATGGCTTTGTCAAGACCAGTTTCAGGAGAAAGATGGGGGCAGCCGCGAGACTGCAGTGGATCAACGGGGGAGGTGACATTCCAGCCAGGAAGTGAGTGGCAGGTGAGAAAGCGGGAGTGTCAGCTGGGGACCACTCAGTGGCATTGAATGGAAGCCAAGAGCAACAGCTGGAGGAGGGTGTGTGTGGCGGGGGTGGGGGGCAACAGCTGGAGGAGGGTGTGTGTGGCAGGGGTGGGGTGGGGTGGGGGGCATGGAGAGCACTCTAGAACAGAGGCAGCCTGGGTCAGTCACTTGCTACAAGGAGAGGCCGCTGAGGGAATGCTCACAGAAAGGCGACAGGATGGATGGGGCCTTCTAGGAAAATGGACGAGGGGTGGCCTCAAGTCAGGGCTTGAGAGAAGGAGGCCCTAGCTTCTCCCATTGCTGGAGAGGAGACTTCAGCTAAAGGAGTGGGTGAGCCCGGCTTGAGGGAGCAGGTGAGAGCCACCAGGCCCACAAAGGTCTCTGAGAGGCATGGATGCCGCCGCCACAGAGCCCCCAGCCTGTCACAGGGCCAGCTGGCTTCGCTCTAGGGCCTTCAGCAGCCTGGGAGTGGGTGTGGAGAAAGTGGCTGTCACACGGCTGGGATGGCTGAGCAGGCGTGACAGAAGAGGAGCTGGGGAAAGGGGGCTGAAGAGCGGCTGGCCCTGCTCCAGCATCTCCGAAGACTGCTAGAGACCGCATCTTAGTTGGTGTTTCTATTGTGTGGTAAGACCTCATGGCCGAAATCAACTCGAGGAGTAAAGGGGTGACTTCATCTTACAGTTTGTCCATCGACCAAGGAAGCCAGGAACTGAAGGCAGGAACGGATGCACAGGTCATGGAGAAGCAGTGCTTACTGGGGTGCGCCCACTCCTGGCTGCTCATCCTGCCTGCTCTCCCCTCCCCTCTCTTCTCCTCCCTTCCCCTTCCCTCCCCTCCTTCCCTTGTTTCTTCCTTCCCCTCTCCCTCCCTTCCCCTCTCCCCCCCTTTCCCTCTTCCTTCCTTTCTTTTCTTTTTTTCTCTTTCTTTCTTTCTTTCTTTCTTTCTTCCTTTCTTTCTTTCTTTCTTTCTTTCTTTCTTTCTTTCTCTTTCCTTCTCTGTCTCTGTCTCTATCTGTCTCTGTCTCTCTGTCTCTCTGTCTCTCTGTCTCTCTCTCTCTGAGATAGGGTCTCTCTGCATATCCCTGGCTGTCCTGGAACTCATTATGTAGACCAGATTGTCCTAGAACTCATAGAGATCTTCCTGCCTCTGTCTCCCAAGTGCTGGGATTAAAGGCATGCTCAGTTCAGCCTGCTTTCTTATACAACCAGATCACCCACAGTGGGCAGGGCCTTCCCATATCAATTATTAATGAAAAAAAAAAAAGCACCATAGACTTGCCTACGGGCCTATCTGATGAAGGCATTTTCTCAGTTAAGATTTTTCTCTTTTATATCTGGGAGGTTTATGTTGAGTTGATCAAAACCAACCAGCTTGGGCTGAGAGTCCTCTGAGGACTCGAGGAAGCATGGAGGCTGAAGGTTGGTGGGAGAGGAGACAGTTCACATAATTCCTGTGTCCAGGCTTCTGACGTCATGTGGAAATCACAGGAAGTGGCGCAGGCCCTGAAGCTGATGGGGATGGCAAGCCCTGGATACTGTGCTGGGGGCAGTTCAAACCTGGGACTCTGGAGTTGGCTACTGGCCTGGTTGGCAGCTTTCCTCAGGTGCAGAGGCTTGACTGAGTAGCAGTGTGTGTGTGTGTGTGTGTGTGTGTGTGTGTGTGTGTGTGTGAAGGAACACAGCCCTCTGCAGCCCCAACTTGGTGCTGACCCAGCTTTTTGAGCCAGAGGAGAGAGATCTAGGGGAGAAGGAGCCCCGCCCTTAAATGCTCTGCCATTCAATCGCCCAGTGGCCCCACTATGGGCGTGGCCTTCTTCCCTGTGCTTTCTTGCTGCCCCTCACCTCAGTCTGAGGCTGTTAGCTTTGCCTTTACTGTAACAAAGGCCTGAGAGATCGGCTTATAAAGAAAAAAGGTTATGCACTTAACTCTGTGGGAAGGGTTATTTCGGCTCACAGCTTGGAGGTCTCAGTCTGCCTTCTGGTTGTTCCTGTTGGAGAGCACAGCAGTGTGAAATATATATCAGGAAACCATCTCCTCTAGGAATGTAAAGGGACAAAGTCTGCGTATCCTCTCTCTGTCTCCAGTAACCACAAGACCTACTAAGCTCTAACCAATAGTGCCACCTCCCAGTAGGGCTGAACTGAGGACAAAACCTTAAACCCACAGGTCTTTGGAGGGCCTCGCAGCTGTAGGAAGTTCTGTCTGCAGCAGGGCAGGCTCAAGCTTCCAGGGTCAGTGCAGGGAGGGTCTGCTGGGTGTAGGAGTCTGAGCTCCCCTCCCCTGGGGCTTGGACCAAGCTAGGGCCTTTATATCATGGTCTGTTACTGTTTTACGTTGACCCTCAAGACTGTGGTTCACCCCATGCAAGTCATGACGCAAGAGCAGGTCTGAGGTAGTCAGGCTTTTTTGCGTATCATTTAGGAGGAGGAACAGCCTAGCTGCAGGCTCGATGGGCTGCATGCTTCTGGATAAGTTGTTTTTCTGGTCCTCAGTTTTCCACCTTAACAGAGATGACAGCCAGTGAGGGGTTAAAGGTGATAGGTGTTAGGCACAGCTTGGGATCGTATGGACACCAGAGCGCAATACGTTGACCATTGCCCTCCAGTCCATCTGGCTGAGGCAAGAGGTAGACAAGGTGGCTATGAGTTCCGGATGGCCTTCTGAGCCTCAGTTTCCTTATCTGTGAAAGGGTGGTGGTGGGGCAGGAGGCAGAACACGATGCTGTCTCTGCATCGCCCACAGTTGGTTCCAGGCTCTCAGGCCAAGGAGCAGAGGCTGCCCTCTGTACCGCTGTGGCAGCAATCAGCGGGCTTTTGCTAAGCCCCTTGCCACCACCTCCGTGTTCCAGGTGAGGAGCCGGAAGAGGAACCGAAGGTGAAAACCCAGTGGCCAAGGTCTGCAGATGAGCCTGGGCTATACATGGCGCAGACAGGTAACTCGGGCCCGCCTCTCTTCCTCTGTGGCGGGGGCCCGACTGTGGCGTCCGGTGGCATGTGTGCTGGTGTGTGCCTGTCTGTGTCTATGTCCTGGAACTCAGTTATGTTACTACGTGAGGCCTGTGGGCAGGGATGGGTGGCCTTTTAAAGAGCCTGCCACTTGGGGTTAGGGTAGGAGGGTCCCTTTGATGCCCACCCCACCCCCCATCTTTCTGGTCCTTCCATGCTCCCATGCAACTCTCTGGGAGGTGTCCCTTGCCGCGACGCTGTCCCTCTCTCGTAGGCGACCCAGCAGCTGAGGAGTGGTCCCCGTGGAGCGTGTGTTCCCTGACGTGTGGGCAGGGTCTGCAGGTGCGGACCCGCTCCTGCGTGTCCTCCCCCTATGGGACCCTGTGCAGCGGGCCCCTTCGGGAGACCCGGCCTTGCAACAATTCAGCCACCTGCCCAGGTAGGCGTCCTTCTTCCTACCCTATCTGTCAGCAGAGTCAGGTCCTCTCTGACATCACACAGCTTCCCTCTCCAGCTGACTGGTGACCCCATTCCTTACCTTCTACAAACTAGCCTGTCCTCCATATTATATCTTACCCAGGCACTGTGCCAGCCTGGCATGAATCACTTGGGGTTACGATAGAATCCGAACATATATCTGGGGCCCACTTTGGGCACGTCACATCCTGATGCCTCCATCTTGGCAGTCAAGGCTGTTCTCTGCACATTGCCCCCTCCCCTTCCCTGAGTTCTGGCCTCACCAGCACCTCTTGCAGCACCCCAGCTCTGGGCGTTTGCTTGGTCGTGCCCCTCCCCCCCCACCCGGCTAAAGTATCCACCCTGCCCTTAGATCTAAGATGTACACCACTCTATTTTAAAACGACACCCTCCCTTCTGGTCCCCACTTTGCTCTGGGCTCCCCCTTTCACTCCCTTGGGTGCCTCTGATAGACCATCATGCTTAAAGCAGTTGAGCAGGCAGGAACTGCATGTAGGTGCTGAGGAAATGCATGCGTCTGCCTGGGTCAGTTGGTGACTGAGAGACAGGCCAGTGTCAACCAGTTCTGCTCATTGCTCCCCTGGGGTGAAGTGCTGGCAGCAGATTTAGATTGGGGCCTACTGGGGGGAGGCCCTCAGAGCTTGGGGGCATAGCAGGAGTTTGTGGAGCTCAGGGACAAGGCTGCGTTCCCTCTTGTGAGTTCATTGTGTCTGTCAGCGTCCATGTAGAGGTTCGTGTCTGTCTGTGTGTCTAAGCGATTGGAGCTGGGAGGGGGCACCTCTGTTGCCCCAGGCTTGCCCTGTTGAATTCAGGCCCTGGCCTGAGGGTGGGAAGGGAAGAGAGGGATGGATCTTGGATCCTTTCTGTGCCCTTCAGGAAAGGAAGACCATTGGCTCCCCCAGGCTGGTCCTGATCACCCTATCTGGGTGTCCACAGAACCTGTCCTGTGTGATTTGGGACCACATTCCCACAAAGGATGACTATCCTGGGACCCTAAACCTTCTCGCCCTGGAAACAGAACCCAGGGCGGAGCCAATAAGGAGTGGTCGTAACATTGCGGAACTCCTGATTGGTGGGCGGATCGCTGGCTGTGGGCGGAGCCGAGGTGCCGCCCAGCCACCGGCCACGTGCTTCCTTACAGTGCACGGCGTGTGGGAGGAGTGGGGGTCCTGGAGCCTGTGCTCCCGCAGCTGCGGGCGGGGGTCTCGGAGCCGGATGCGGACCTGCGTGCCCCCCCAGCACGGCGGCAAGGCCTGCGAGGGTCCCGAGCTGCAGACTAAACTCTGCAGTATGGCCGCCTGCCCGGGTCAGTAGCGCCAAGGGGCTTCTAATCAGGCGCTGCCCAGCCGGGTGGGGGGATCGGAAGACCTAGGGGAGGCAGTCAGGTTCAGTGCCCAGTCCTTGGAGGGGTGGGTCCCTATAGCTTTGACCACGCATGGGGAGACTGGAGAAGTACAGCTGCCAGCAACTAATGGGAGGTGAAACCCAGCCCTGACTTGGAGTTGGTACACTGTGACCCCATCAGAAGGGACCAGCTTTCCAGTGCCCATTCCTCCCATGCCCTCAGCTGCCCTTGCTGTAAATAGCACTTTGGTGTCCGTGGCACCATGGACACAAAGCTGGGCTTAGTGTAGGCAAAGATCAAAAGGTGCCATTACAACCTACATCCTCACACAAGAAAACCTCACCGCTGGGGCTTGCCCTTGGTGCTGTGTGGAGAGGTATCATGTATTCCTGGAGCTGATGAGGGGCAGGCAGAGAGAGGTCCAGTCACCACCCACTCTCTCCAGACCCTTTCATAGGCCCAGTTCAGATGGTCTGGCCTGGCGCAGGTCTGAGCAGCCAGCAGGCTCTGCCTTCTCCCTGAGGAACTTTCCCCCATATGCCTCCCCCCCCACTAGCCCACCCACGTTCTGCTCAACGGCCACCCCCGCTTGTGTCTCCCCATGCAGTGGAAGGCCAGTGGCTAGAATGGGGTCCCTGGGGCCCATGCTCGTCATCTTGTGCCAATGGGACCCAGCAGCGCAGCCGGAAGTGCAGCGTGGCGGGTCCAGCCTGGGCCACGTGCGCAGGTGCCCTCACCGATACCCGTGAGTGCAGCAATCTCGATTGTCCCGGTGAGTGCTTTGTGTAAGGGCAGTAGGCGGCAGCCCTGGCATGGAGACAGGCATGGCCTCTCACACTTCTCTTCTCTCGTAGCCGCTGATGGCAAGTGGGGCCCGTGGAACGCATGGAGCCTGTGCTCCAAGACATGTGACACGGGCTGGCAGCGCCGCTTCCGCATGTGCCAGGCTTCTGCCACGCAGGGCTACCCTTGCGAGGGCACAGGGGAGGAGGTGAAACCCTGCAGTGAGAAGAGGTGTCCAGGTACTGCTTATACAACCCCGGGGGGTGGGGCACGTGTACGAGCCCAGCCGAGCCCCACCCACACCCCGCCTGGCCTGTGGCCCCCACAGCCTTCCATGAGATGTGCAGGGACGAGTACGTGATGCTGATGACCTGGAAGAGGGCCGCAGCTGGCGAGATCATTTACAACAAGTGTCCCCCTAATGCCTCGGGTAAGGGCAAGTAGCTGTCCCCGCAGACCCTTGCCCCACCATCCCTGCTGCCCACCTCTGGGCCCAAGCCCTGGGCTGCATCCCGAGATGTGGAGGGGTAGTTGGCCAGAGCTCCGCCCTAATGCCTGTCACTGTCTTATCTCTGCAGGTTCCGCTAGCCGCCGCTGTCTCCTCAGTGCCCAGGGTGTGGCATACTGGGGACTGCCCAGCTTCGCTCGTTGCATATCCCATGAATACCGCTACCTTTACCTGTCAGTGAGTGTGCATGGTTGTGTTGGCGGTGGGGGGGGGGATATGATGTCTCCCAAGCCCTGGCAGGAGCTTAAGTCTCATTCATTTCCTCATGCCTTGGTATAAGCCGTGTGTGTCTCCTTGGTCTGGCAAACTCCTACTCCTATGTCAGGGCCTCTTAGGTATCTCCCTCTATATCTGGTACGTGCCTCTGTGTTCCCACAGCCCCCCATCCTGAGCTTCTTAGACATGGAGAGTTACGAATTCATGGAAGCTGGGCATGGGCATAGACCTTTAAGCCAGCACTGGAGGGGCAGAGGCAGCCTCTGAGTTCGAGACCAGCCTGGTCTGCATAACAAACTTCAGGACTCTCGGCTACATAGAGAGACCCTGTCTCAAGAAACCAAAACGTGAACAAAGAATGCATTTAAGTGTGTTCTGTAACACTGGGAGCTCTTTGAGGGCAAGGACAACGTTGAAGTTATCTTCGTGTCCCTAGTTCCCAGCCCAGGGCTTGTGTGGGGGCAAGGATGGTGTCAACAAACGTGGCCCATGGGTACTTGCTTTTGACCAAATTGGGTATTGATGTTGTGTTTGCACCAAAAGCTTGCATTTGAGAGATCGTGTGTGTGTGTGTGTGTGTGTGTGTGTGTGTTGCTTCAGAATGTTCAAGGCCACTTAGGGACAGGGAAGTGCACAGTCCCCAGATCAGTATATTATTCTGCATTTGGACATCTGAGTCCCTTCTGTCCCCAAGATCACCTCTGCCTCCTTCTCAGCCTGTGTCCCTGGGAGCCTCTCTTTGATCGTGTGTGCCCTCTCTCTTCCTGCATACACCTAGCGGGCAGAAGGGAGGCCAGGCCAAGGGCTGCTCCCAGTTTCCGATGCTACAATGACGGGGCACGCGTGTCACCCACAGCTTCGGGAACACCTGGCTAAGGGCCAGCGCATGCTGGCAGGTGAGGGCATGTCACAGGTGGTGCGGAGCCTGCAGGAGCTCCTGGCACGGCGCACTTACTACAGCGGAGACCTACTCTTCTCTGTGGACATCCTAAGGAACGTCACTGACACCTTCAAGAGGGCCACCTATGTCCCTTCTGCTGATGATGTGCAGGTACTGCTCCCCAGCGGCAGGGTCTGTGGGGCAGCAGGTTGGTTCGCACCTCCTGACCCATCCCTCTCTCCCCAGCGTTTCTTCCAGGTGGTGAGCTTCATGGTGGACTCAGAAAACAAGGACAAATGGGATGATGCTCAGCAGGTGAGGGGCTCAGCCTTTAGCGGTCCGCTCTCAGGACCCGCCACTCTGGCCTGGCTCCCACCCTCCCACCCCCACACCTTCTCTGCTCCTAGGTGTCACCTGGCTCCGTGCACCTGCTGCGTGTTGTGGAAGACTTCATTCACCTCGTGGGCGATGCTCTCAAGGCCTTCCAGAGCTCTCTCATTGTCACGGACAACCTGGGTAAAAGGATGCAGGCGGGGGAGGGGGTGCTGGGTACGGTTAGAACCTTAGCACCCTACTTCCCTGGGCGAGGGATAGTGCTGAGGGGTGCTTCTGGTTTGCTCTTTCATTTACAAGCTTTGTCCTTCCCTCCTTTCAACCCCGTGCTTCTGTCTTCCTGTGTGCCTTCCTCCGCCGTCCCTGTGTCCATGCACCTCGCTTCGGTGTTGCTTCCAACGTCCGTGCGTCTTCCCTGGTGTGCATCCCCCGCTGCGCCCGTCTGTCTTTGACACGCCCTGCCCACCCTCGCTCTGCTGTAGTGATCAGCATTCAGAGAGAGCCTATCTCGGCGGTGTCCAGTGACATCACATTTCCCATGCGGGGCCGCAGGGGCATGAAGGACTGGGTGCGACACTCGGAGGACCGCCTCTTCCTACCCAAGGAGGTGCTCAGCCTGTCCTCCCCAGGGAAGCCAGCCACTCCGGGGACAGCCACAGCAGGCAGCCTGGGCAGGGGGCGGGGCCCAGGAACAGTGCCTCCTGGCCCAGGCCACGCCCACCAGCGCCTTCTCCCGGCTGACCCCGAGGAGTCCTCCTCCTACTTTGTGATCGGTGCTGTGCTCTACCGCACCCTTGGCCTCATCCTGCCGCCGCCCAGGTGAGTCCACCAGAGAGCAGCTCCTCCTGCAGCCGGAGGCCCCTTGCCTGGCTGTGGACATAGTCACTTCTCAGAAATATTAAAGACAAGCATGAGGACCCCAGGACCGATGTCAGCAGTTCTCGACCTTCCTAATGCTACAGCGACCCTTTAATACAGTTTCTGCAGTGACCACCCCCCCCCCACGCCCAACCATAAAACCCTTTTTAGTTGCTACTTTAGAACTGTAATCTTGCATGGTTATGAATCATAATGTAAACATCTGTGTTTTCCCGTGGCCTTTAGGGGTCGCGACCCACAGGTTGAGACCCATGGACCTGTACACACCAGGCTGTCATGCTTGCAGTGTGTTTGCATTTTTGCTGCTGGGAAGGCGAATGAAGCAGCTCCCTGGAGCTTCCAAGCTAGTCAGCCTAGCCGGCTTTGAAAGTTGTAGACCATTAAGATAGCGCCTTAGAAAGCCGGACAGCGCCTAAGGAACTGAGCACACATGAACACACATGTACTTACATATATACACGTGTGCGTGCATACACAGATCCACAAATCCAATTCACCGAGTCAGTTCCCAGAGGCTGTGCTGGACCCCATAGAGTGCTGTGCCCACCCGTGGGCCTTGGCCCTGGCAGTCCCAGTTATAACAGATTAAAGTTTCTAAGTCTGGGCACTTGCTGGTAGGAGCTAACCTCAGTATTTGTCTCCCCAGGCCTCCACTTGCTGTCACCTCCCGGGTGATGACAGTGACTGTGCGTCCCCCCACCCAGCCTCCAGCTGAGCCCCTCATTACAGTGGAACTCTCATACATCATCAACGTGAGTGAGGGCCCGGATGGGGACCCTAGCTGTCCGCCCACACAGGGCCTGAGGCCTGTCTCAGGGAGGTGGTCTGTGCTGGACGGTGGGCCTGACCTGTGTGGGAGCCGCTGTGGTGGGCTCGAGGACAGCCAGGGACAGTATGCCACTCACCCGAGACTGCATGCATTTTTGTGCTTTCCAGGGCACCACCGATCCCCACTGCGCCAGCTGGGACTACTCGAGAGCGTGAGTTGGGGCAACCCTAGACCCTCTCATCAGAAATGGTCATCCATGTAGAAGATCAAAGGGTTCCTTGGTGCCATCCTTGGTCTGAGGGATCAAGAGCACATCTTGGGGCTCCCTGCTGGTTTCTCATGACATAGCCTTGCCCCAGAGTTTCACGTGACTGGGCAGTAGTCAGCTTTGGGGCTACAGAGCTGGGCCCTGAGTTCATGCCACCTTTCCCTCCTCTAAGAGATGCCAGCTCAGGGGACTGGAACACTGAGAACTGCCAGACCCTGGAGACCCAGGCGGCTCACACCCGCTGCCAGTGCCAGCACCTGTCAACCTTTGCGGTCCTGGCCCAGCCACCCAAGGACCTGGTGAGTGGGAGAAAGGCTCCTGGGCTGCTCAAGGTGACCCCACATGCGGCCCTGTAGAGATGTACTTGTGGGCCTGCCCACGGGAAGGGGGGCTGCTGCTGTTTATAGTCATGACACCTGCTTGGGAGTATGTGGCAGTGGGTGAGTGAGCGTGTGTGCACATGTGTGCATCTGGTTGTGTTTGACAGAGTGTGGGTGAATGAGCGTAAATACATCTGTGCGCATGTGCCCTTCTGCACGTGAGGAGCATGCCTGCTTGCGTCAGACAGGGAGTCTGGGTGCCCGACCTTTGCCCTCTCCCAGCAAGCCATCTCCCACAGAGCCTGGAGCTGGCAGGTGCTCCCTCTGTCCCCCTGGTGATCGGCTGTGCGGTGTCCTGCATGGCTCTACTCACACTGCTTGCCATCTACGCAGCCTTCTGGAGGTAAGTCGGATGTGGAGCAGGATGGGAGGTGGCCAGCTCTCCAGGGTTGGGCAGGCGGCCAATGCCTCTGCCTCTGCCCACTGTGCCCTGGCAGGTTTATAAAATCAGAACGCTCCATCATCTTGCTGAACTTCTGCCTGTCCATCCTGGCTTCCAACATCCTGATCCTCGTGGGCCAGTCCCGGGTGCTGAGCAAGGCAGGTGCAGGCTCCTGGGGTGTGTGTGGGAAGGGGTGTAAAGGGAAGAGGAGGGGGAGGAGTGAGGGGAGGAGGAGGAAGGGGGGGTGCCTGCAAATGAGGGGCAGTGGTTGTTATTTTTAATGATTTTTCTTTTCATTTTATGTGCATTGGTGTTTCGCCTGCATGCATGTCTGTCTGAGGGACTCAGATCCCCTGGAACTGGAGTTGCAGACAGTTGTGGGCTGCCATGGGTGCTGGGAATTAAACCTGAGTCCTCTAGAAGAGCAGCCAGTGCTCTTAATCACTGTGCCATCCTGAGAGTGAATGTTTGTATGATGCACACTCAGACCCTCTGGTGGAGAAGGAGAGTGTGAAGTCAGGTGCAGGCATACTTGAAGGTGTTGCTGTGTGTGTGTGTGTGTGTGCTGAGTAATGAGTGTTTGTGTACATCAGTTAATGTGTACGTGAGTGCCTGGGCGCATGTGTGTTGGGCGGGAGGCTTCGGAAGCCACCTCTTGTCTACGAGTCCTCCATCTGCCTGTGATGCTCCGTATGACTGTCCCTCCTACCCCGCTTGGCCTTCTCTGCACAGTTTGAGCACTGTGGGAGCCAGGTGTGGGGTTCTGCTCGGCCATGACGTGGCAAGTGCTCCTGTCTGTGCGTGGGTGGCCTGCCTGCCCGCCTCCCCGGATGCCTAGTGCTGTGTGCATGTCACCAGGCCTGTGTCGTGCCGTGTGTGGGTGCGGGAAGGCGGGGGTGCCTGGCAGGGCTCTGGTGGGGGAGGGGAGCTCAGGTAGGCGGCTGGGCTGGCCGTGCAGTACCTAGCTGCTGGCCTAGCAGTCAGTGTGGGAAGCTGACAGCTCCCACCCTGGCCACTGCTCAGGGCCACTCCCTCCCATTACCTCTCCCTGCAGGGCGTGTGCACCATGACGGCTGCCTTCCTACACTTCTTCTTTCTGTCCTCCTTTTGCTGGGTGCTTACAGAGGCCTGGCAATCCTATCTGGCTGTCATCGGGCGGATGCGCACCCGCCTGGTTCGCAAGCGCTTCCTCTGCCTGGGCTGGGGTGAGCAAGGCCGGTGCCGGAACTCTGCTGTTGGCCTGGAGTGCAGGGAAAAAGCCAGGGCTGTGCTGCCTGGACTCTGGCCCAGCTCTCTGGGGAGGGGGGTCAGTTGGGTTGGAGGATGATAGGGAGGTGTCACCTGAGCACCTGCAGCCTTCTCACCTGTAATCCTGTCTCCAGGTCTACCTGCCCTGGTGGTGGCTGTGTCTGTTGGCTTTACTCGCACCAAAGGATACGGTACATCCAGCTAGTACGTGCGACTCCAGCGCTGAGGGTGGGGGTGGAGGGGTCTGTGGGTCTCCTGGGGGAACTGGACTGGGCATTAGGTCTTCTCAGACTGAGGTCTTCACCTATACTTATTGAAGATCTCTGGGTAAACTTCCTTCGCACTGAGCCTCAGTTTCCCTGGGGAAAGGACATGTTGGGATTGGGTCATTTCTAAGCACCACTGCACTTAGGGAGTCAGTCTACTTGTATTTCTGTGGGGGCCCGATGTGGGTCTCTGTGGAAGAGGAGACAGGCTTAATCAAGACACGGCTGTGGTTCTCCACACCTGGAGGCTTAGTGTCTGTCTATTGGTGAGGTGGGCACGACTGGCCGGGGTCTGCGGATGCAGGGGGGAAGGGCTTGCTGGGAATCTGATTTCTTCTTTTCTTCCCTCCCCCAGCTGCTGGCTGTCCCTAGAGGGTGGCCTACTCTACGCTTTTGTGGGTCCAGCAGCAGTCATTGTCCTGGTATGTGCATGCCTCTGTCAGTATCTGGGGAGGGATGTGGCCCCAGAAGGTCATCGTTTCCTTTTGCCTTGTCCCTGACCTCTAGCTCCTACCTGGGGGTGTCCTTGTCCCGAGGGCACCTGGTGACCCTGTCTTTCCCACCCGGCCCCACCGGGCCCACAGGTGAACATGCTCATCGGAATCATCGTCTTCAACAAGCTCATGGCTCGAGATGGCGTCTCAGACAAATCTAAGAAGCAGAGGGCTGGGTAAGGGGAGGGTCTCTGTAGCTCCTCCTTCTTGGGCAGTGTGCAGGGAGGGGGAGCCGAGTACACCTCGGAGACTCAGGGCTTGCTGATGCCAACCCAGGCTCCCCAACCTTGGGACATCAAGGGTGCAGGCAAGGTGGGCACCCGGAGTGCTCATGGCAGACCCTCGCCCACCCTAACCCAGCTCTCTCTCTCTCATCTGCCCTCCCCTCCTACCCTTCTCGGGGCTCATTCTGCCCCATCTCCCGGCTTCCCATGTGTTTGCCCCTTCTCCCGTGTCTGTGCCGCCCCCCCGAGGTCGGAGCGGTGCCCCTGGGCCAGCCTGCTCCTCCCCTGCTCAGCGTGTGGAGCGGTCCCCAGCCCCCTGCTCAGCTCAGCCTCGGCCAGGAATGCCATGTTAGTTGTGCCCCCTGGGGGACGGTGGGGGCGGGCAGGGGCTAGGGAATGGGAGGGCAGTGCCCATGGTGGGGGCTGGGAGGGATGTCAGCCTTGGAGAGCCTGCCCTGCTCCTGCCCCCCAACTGCTCTATGCTCCCTGGAGCTCAGGGATGAGTTACCTGAGGACAATGGGACCCCTCCCTCCATAGGGTGTGGTGGTGCCCTGCTCACCCTGCCCTCTGACCCCTGCCCCTGCTCTGGCTGAATTTTCTACACAGGCACAGCTGCAGACCCCTCCTCTAACCACCAGCCTCAAGGCCCTGAGAATCGTAGGCCCTTAGAATTTTTTGAGCTATTAAAACCTTCCAATTAGAATGGAAGAATCTTAGACTGAGACAATCAGACACTTAAGAATGTTAGAATGACTGAAACACACTTATCTGCCATAGAATCTGACTTGAATTTCAGAGGCCTTGGACCTCACAATCACAGGCAGAATCATGGAGGGAGACAATTATTTCTTCAAGGCACCCCAACCTAGCAGCTAAGAATTTTAAAACCTCAGCTCTGCAAGATTACAAAGGCCTTGGCCCAACCCTCCTACCTACTGGGGCTGGAAGTCTGCCTGAGTCACCCCGACCAGACCAGTGAGGGCACAGCTTTGTCACATTCCCCAGGGGGCCTGTGGAGGCGTCTGGTGCCATCACTGTGGAGCTCCGAGATGCTCAAGGAGCTGTGGGCTTCCTCTGCTTTGGGCTACCACAGCCCTATGCCCAGTCTGCTGAGCTAGCAGATCAAAGGGTGGGCCTTAGCGTCGGCCGCCAAGCTGGATTTTTGTCCCAGATCTCCTCTCCTGGTCCAGCTGGGCGCACTCCAGTCTCATCTGTCAATTGGGATACTAGTCCCCAGGCCTGTTTGTTGGAGTTGTTTTGATCACAATTTGAAATAATCTATGTAAAGTGTTCAGTGGAGGGCCTGGCAGAGAATTGCTAGTTAATCAATGGCAGCTCTTATTACTGTGATTAGAGCATTTCTGGTTCTTGGCTCCGCCTCCAGGGCTTGACAGACACTGTGCCTCCTCCATCCCAACCTTGCCTGGCTCAACAGCCCTGAACCTCTCTTCACAGGACAGGTCTTGGCCCCCTGCCCGCCCATCTTTCTGCCTCAGCCTTTGGCTGTCTCTGCAGAATGGTGTCACCCCGCTCTGTCTGGAGCTGTGCCTGACTCTCCACTGGGGGGTGCTGGGGTGGGGTAGAGTGGGCTGGGTGTGGCTCCTTGCCGGATAGGACAAGGCAGCTCCTTCTATCTCCTGTTCCTCGTGGGCTGCAGTAGTTGCTGGGATGGAGACCAGTTTGCTGGCCACTGCCTGCCTTTTTTCTCCACAAGGAGGCCAGGGATGCATGGGTTTGGTTCTGACCCCAGCTGTGACCCCTTTGCTCTGGGTTCTGAGCAACCACCAGGAGCCAGCGGTTCCTCCATGCCTCCACCTGGCTGGGCGTGGCCCCATCTTCTCTGCAAGGATTTGTGCTGTGGTGTTCTCCACATGCTCCGCCTGTTCAGTCTTCCCGTCTGGGGCGTCTGTCTGTCTGTCTGTCTGTCTGTCTTATACTCCTCTTACTGTGGCGGTCATCTTTCTTTGGTCTTCTGTTCCTTCTCTCCCCAGCCTACTGTCTTGGAATCTCTGGAGATATGGCTCTGAACTTGGTCTTTTTCCAAAGCTTCCAAGGTGCAAGTTGGGCCTGGTGTTCCCCGTGTTTGCTGCTGTCCGCCCTTTGCTTCCTCCTGTTTCCACCCTCATCTCTGCTTCCCAGTATCACCTCTGTGCGCGCTGAGTCCCACTGTGTCTGTGTGTCCGTCCCTCCTCCCTCTCATGGCCCCTGCTCTGGCCCTGTCGTTCTGTCTTTGTCCTCTGTTTCTCCTCCAGTTCCTTGGCCCTTCTCTGCTTGGAAACACTCCTGAGGTCCTGGAGTTTGGGGCCCTGCCCAGTCCCCAAGCTGAGTGGAGGCCCAGGCCCCCACTATCCTGTCCTGTAGAGTGTCACGCTGACAGATTTCCTGCTGCTGTCCCTCTCAGGGCTTCGCTCTGGAGTTCCTGCGTGGTCCTGCCTCTCCTGGCGCTCACCTGGATGTCTGCTGTCCTGGCCATGACAGATCGCCGCTCCGTCCTCTTCCAGGCGCTCTTTGCCGTTTTCAACTCCGCACAAGGCTTTGTCATCACCGCTGTGCACTGCTTCTTGCGCCGAGAGGTGGCTGGGCTCTTCTTGTTTGCCACCCTCACCCCATGCTGGGCTCTGGCTTCTTCCCACTGTGTGGTCCAGGGTGACCAGGGTGCTTCAGACCCTTGGCGAGGGCATTTACAGCTCAGGCGACCCCGAAGGCCCTTCAGCTCCTCCCTGACATCCCAGCCTCTCCCTGCCTCTCCTTCTACCTCCAGTCTGGGCTCCTGGGGGTGGGAAACCTTGCCCACTACTGTGGAGCTCCAGGCTCAGCAGGTATTTCCTGCCCCTAGGTCCAGGACGTGGTTAAGTGCCAGATGGGTGTGTGTCGGGCTGATGAGAGTGAAGACTCCCCAGACTCGTGCAAGAATGGGCAGCTGCAGATCCTGGTGAGTGAGGAGGCCTGAGCAGATCCCCCTTACCTAAGCTCCAGACCTTCCCCATCCCGTCTGAGACAGAGACTGGGTTTAAGTCACGCGCAGCTGCTGACTGCAGAGAGGCTCTGCGCAAAGGCTCGCCCCGTTCAGTTTCCTCCCTACAGTTTGAGGCTATGTTGGGTGGACCCTCAGGTGGGAGGACTGAGGAGCTAGGGAGGGAAAGCCTGAACCTTTCCCTCCCTGACACATCTCTCCTCCCTTTGCCAACCTGCTCTCTCCCTCTTGACCTATAGTCAGACTTTGAAAAGGACGTGGATCTGGCTTGTCAGACAGGTGAGTCTGGTGGACCGATTTAAGAAGCCATAGGTGTGAGGGAGACAGGTGCCCCCCCCCCCCACGCTGTCATAGCGGCCCTGATGGGGACCAGATTGCTAGTGCCCTGTTTTGACATTAGTCAGGAACAGGTTAGATTTACATCTGGGAAGGCCAATTACCACTTGCCTCTGGGCAAAAATCCCCTCTCTAAGCCTCAGCTACCCACAATTAAGGAGAAAATAGCCTCCTCTCAGGTCAGGTGGGAAGCCCAGGGCCTACATGAGTTAGGGGGCCTGGAGTTTACAGTAGGGGCCTCAGCATGTGTTGGCCGCTGCATTATTCCATCGGTCCAGTTGCTTTCACTGGCATCTCCTGCCGTCTTTTCTCTAAGATATATACTTCCCTAGGGAATAGAGAGGAGGAAGGCCTTCCTTCCACAGTCTTGGGACTGTGGGAAAGAAGTTAGGACGCGAACCAGGGCACTCATGGGAGCTCAGCTTTGGCTGTCCTGCTCTGCACCCCTCGGGCCCGCCCGTGAGCCAGTTGTCTTCCTGGTCCCTCTGGTATATGGGAGAATACCAACCACCTCCCCAGAACTCAGTTTCCCTCACTGCCCAAGCTCAGAAGCTTAGGCCCCAGCCCAACTTGGACAGGAGGGTCTCACCACAGGGTCTCCCTTCCGTGGGGCTTACCTCTGCCTCCCACTTCTGTCCCCAGTTCTGTTCAAGGAGGTCAACACTTGCAACCCGTCCACCATTACCGGCACTCTGTCCCGCCTGTCTCTGGATGAGGACGAGGAGCCCAAGTCCTGTCTTGTGGGCCCCGAGGGTGGCCTCAGCTTCTCACCACTGCCTGGGAACATCCTGGTACCCATGGCAGCCTCACCAGGTCTAGGGGAGCCACCACCACCCCAGGAGACCAACCCTGTGTACATGTGTGGGGAGGGTGGCCTGCGGCAGTTGGACCTTACATGGCTACGGCCCAGTGAACCGGGCTCTGAGGGGGACTACATGGTGCTGCCCCGGCGGACTTTGAGCCTGCAGCCTGGCGGTGGGGGTGCAGGGGGTGAGGAGGCCCCAAGGGCACGGCCTGAGGGGACCCCCCGGCGGGCTGCCAAGACGATGGCCCACACTGAAGGCTACCCCAGCTTCCTGTCTGTGGAGCACTCTGGTCTAGGGCTGGGCCCTGCCTATGGGTCTCTCCAGAACCCATACGGGATGACCTTCCAACCGCCACCACCGACACCCAGCACCCGCCAAGTACCAGAGCCAGGAGAACGTAGCCGGACCATGCCCCGTACAGTGCCTGGTTCCACCATGAAGCTGGGCTCCCTTGAGGTGAGGGGCTATGGAAAGTAGGGAGGGTTGTCTCCCTTCTGTGCGCCTGAGATCGTGTCTAAGTCATGGGCTGCGGCCAGGAAGGGACAGCACTCAGCGTCCCCCAGAGCAGTGCTGGGGGCTCACAGCAGTGTGTATCAAGTCCTTCTACTGGGGCTCACAGAGCTCAGCTCCCAGGAAACTCTGGATTGTCTGCACTTCAGATGGGTGGAGCTTCATGAATCCATTCACTTAGCGCTCTGGTACCCACTCTGGGGTGACTGGTCAGGATGAGTCCTCCATTACTACAGCCGTGGCTCAGGTGCCCAATCGGTAAGGAAGAGCCTGAGCCTGGGCCTCTGCAGCGTGTGGGTCTGAGTCAGGTCTGGACTTGCTGACCGGCAGTGAGATGCTGACCACACTGCTCCGTCTCTCTGAGTCTCTGCTTCCTCGTGTGTAAGTGGGGAGAGCCTGCAGAACGGGATGATGGAAGCCTTGATTGCTGTGTGGAATAAGTAGACGACAGTACAGGAAATTGGAAGATGCTGTTATCACAGAAACTGGCTCAGGGTGCTGCCCTTGGCCTCTGATGGGAAAATGGAAGTCCCTTTGTTTCCTCTGCCCTGCCCCTTGCAGATCATCCCTGGGGACACATAGATTCGTAGAAGCCCAAAGAAAAACTCCAGGGTATTGTAGAACTCTAACTGGAGGGATGAGGGGGGTGTGGCTAAGGAAAGAGGTTAGAGTCCCAGCTTCTACTCAATTAGCTGCTTGTGTCTAGCCTGGAAAAGTTGCTCTCTGTCCTCTGCACAAAGACAATTAAGTTAGCAGCTAGAGAGGTCACAGAGTTTAGCTTTGTGCCTAAAATGTTCCTCGAACATTTGGTGCCTGCTCCTGCCACAGATGGCAACGAATCAGGAAGGCGTTCACAAAGACAGAAAAGACGACAGAGACAGAGATGGCGTCAGAGATGGGGAGGTAGTGTGTTTAGCATCAGGGTAGGGTTTGTTCTGTGGCACCTGCCTGTGGTTGGACTGCTGGGGAGGGGCCGGTGCTTGGCTTCTTGTGTGGGAGGTAGGAATAAATGGCAGAGACCTGGGGGGTCTAGGACAGTGTCTAGAATAGTATAGGCCCAGTGGAGGCACAGGTGTGGGTCTGCTGAGCCCCTGAGCATTATGGGTAAGGATGGCCGCTCTGTTGCCTGCAGAAATAGGGACGAAGCAATGGATGGCAAAGCTTAGTGATGGGTGGGAGGGCGGCTGGAGGCAGAACAGGCTGGAGGCAGGAGGAGAACCGAGGGAGTGGACTCAGGTGGAGCCTTACAGAATATACCTCATGCTCTCCACATCACCTCTGAGGTCCTGGGGCCAAGTGCCAAGTCCCTTTCCCTGGGTCTCAGTTCCCCCACCTAACAGGGACTGGTGGCCCTGGTCTCGTGAGTTCTCTTCATGCCACCAGCATTCTAAGACTGAAGTCTCCTTGAGTGGCACAGGATGTCACTAAGCTTGTTGGGGCCTTGAAGGTGACCTTGGCCAGGCAAGGGTCAGAAGAGCACAGGAAACAGGGATTTAAAAGAGGCCAGGTGGGGGCACATGGGCTGGGCAGGAAAAGCCCAAAACTCAAGCCAGGCGGTGGTGGCGCACACCTGTAATCCCAACACTTGGGAGGCAGAGGCAGGTGGATTTCTGAGTTTGAGGCCAGCCTGGTCTACAGAGTGAGTTCCAGGACAGCCAGGGCTAAACAGAGAAACCCTGTCTCGAAAAAAACAAAAACAGACAAACCAAAAAGAAGAAGAAGAAAAGAGAAAAAAAAGAAAAGGAAAGCCCAAAATCCTCTTTGCAGGACAAGTGCAGGATTCCAGGGAGATGGGGTGGGGCGGGGTGGGGGTGGGGAGCATGGGACAGGAGAGAACGCTAGAATCCAGGACACAGAATACGCATGGGCTGTATGATCCTACAGGGTGGTAACCCCGCCTTGTCACAGCTGACCCGTGTCTGCATCCATGTGTGTGCTCCCAGGGGCACATCTCGCCACATATATGCATGGCAGACCTCAGTTATTATGCTGTGACCCCAAGGGCTAGCGACTCCAGGGTCTGGGAGGGGGGGCAGCTGCCATAGAGTCCTGGGTCCCCAAGGCTGCCCGCGAAAGGCTCCTCTCTCATGGTCTGCTTGTTACTCCGTAGCGAAAGAAGCTTCGGTATTCAGACTTGGACTTCGAGGTGAGTGCGGGTGCTGGAAGGGGGTGTGTTCTAGAAGGTCTATCCTAAAGTTACTCCAAGCCCCTTTGCCAAGCCCAGTCTTGGGACACCAGGCCTCTGGATTCCTTGAGATCTTCCCCCACTGTCTTGCTCACACCCATTACTCTGAGGCAGAAATGGGGGTGGGGTGTGAGGGAGATGGAGACAGAGAGAGGGGAGGGGGGGAGGCTAGCCCAGGAGAGCAGGGAAGTCCTAGCCTTGCCCCAGTGGGGCCAACAGGTACAGGGCAGAGGGCAGGCAGCATTCCCCTGACACCCAAGTGGCCCCTAGAAGGTGATGCACACCCGGAAACGGCACTCGGAACTCTACCACGAACTCAACCAGAAGTTCCACACTTTCGACCGCTACCGGAGCCAGTCTTCAGCCAAGGTGAGGGCTCTTCTGTTGCTGCCCCTGCCCATCCCACCAAGTGCATGGTTTCTGAGGGGCCCTCTCACTTGGACCCTATTGGTAGAAGGAGACATGATATAGCGTGTGTCCTTTGGTAGAGTGGTACATATATTGCTGGAGTCCTCCTGGGTGAGGCTCCAAGCACCTCCTGCCCTGCTGTTCAACTTGCTTGCATAGATATCTTCAACCTGCCTCACCAAGGGCCTGTCTGCATGAACAGCAGTGTCAGCATTGCATGGGAGAGGGAAGGTACCCCAGAGAGCAAACACTAACAGGGTCTCCCACGATTAGAAAGGAGGGTGTGCAGACAGGAGACATGACCTCGGGGGGAACACCACTACAGTAGTGGTCAATAAGGGTCTGGCAATTAATTGTATTCGACTGTGCCTCATATCTGATCATTCATCGACATTGAGCAGTCTTGACCCTCCTGGGACATCCTTGGTTTGCTCTGTACGGTGGATGAGAGGGTGCCACAGGCTCGCCCTGCTCCTTTTACAGGAGAAACCCAGCCCCCCAGGGGGACGCCCTGGCTTGTCCCAGCACAGGAGGCATCAAAGCTGGAGCACCTTCAAATCTATGACATTGGGCTCACTGCCCCCCAAACCCCGAGAACGGCTGGCCTTGCACCGGACAGCAGCCTGGGATCCCACAGAACCGCCAGACGGCGACTTCCAGACAGAGGTGTGAGTGCCACACCGGACTGCCCACTGCACAGAAATATATATCTATTTTCACACTCCACTTTGAAACTACCAGGAGCCAGCGCCCCTCCCCCTCCCGAGGCTGGACAGGAGGTGCAGAGGACTCAGCCTGGCTGGGGGCAGCCAGGATGGCAGGGCCTG
The DNA here is from genome assembly GCF_947179515.1 of Apodemus sylvaticus. Taxonomy (NCBI): domain Eukaryota; kingdom Metazoa; phylum Chordata; class Mammalia; order Rodentia; family Muridae; genus Apodemus; species Apodemus sylvaticus. Next base: position 143,699,443 of record NC_067474.1, read on the forward strand.
GGGGCCAGTTCTCAGAGGCCCCTTAGCCACCCACCAGAGCCTCATCTTTGCCCCAGCCTGTCTGTCCCTGTCCTGGGCTGGGGAGGGGGGAGGGAAACTTTGTTGGGAATAAACTTCACTCTGTGGATTTGGCTGCTGAATTGTTTGCTGCCCTTAGGCAGAGCCCAGCCCTGGGACCCCCAGTTGTTCCTCCCGCTCCTTACTTGTATAATGGGGCCAGGCTGAGCCTGACGGAAAGGGGCTAGCTGCTGCTGACCCTGTCTTTGGCCCTGACTCCCTGATACCCCCTCACCTGATCTGGGCTGGGGTAAGAAGCTGGAAATGTGAGGTAGGATACCCTGGAACTGAGTGACTATCTTGGTCACGGCTACCTCGCACCAGGTCATGGGCCCAGGCTGCTCACACTGAGTTGCTGTCAGTGGACTGGACCTCAGGTGAGTGTTAGGAACATTACGCAGATCTCCAGCTCCTCACGGCATCCATGCTGGGCAATTATACATTTTGTGGTTACAAAATGAAGAGATTGAAAGTGACATGCTCAGGGCCCGGGTTCACACACCCAGGCTCGGGGAGGCATTTCGGCTCAGCCGTCTGGAGCCTGACCTTCATAACTGCAGTGGAGCTGTGAGGAGTGGGGTTGTGGAGCCCCTGGTGTGGATGGGGTTGAGGATGGAGAAGCAAAGCCGGCTTGGTGCTGGAGGGCGGGGCTCTGAGGCTCTTTGCTGGATTGGATTTTTCACACGTCTGAGTTCCTGGGCACCAGGACAAGGGACCACAGGATCAGCATGTGGAAGGTCTCGTGGTGCGTGCTGTAGTTCTTCCAAGCAAGCAGAAGCGCCGCCGCCGCCGCCGCCGCCACAGGCATCGCTTGCCAGCCTGGTTGTAACATGACCATCTCTAGACCAGCAGGGACTCTTGAGACACGAATCCAGGCCCTTGAGGGAGCTGCTGTGGGGATTAGGATGGGAATATAAGGAGGAACCGGCCACTAGGGTGGGTTGTCACAGCTGATGACAGACTCAGACTGGCTGGAGGAGGGCGTGGGCCAGGCTTTGTTTTTTGTTTTTTGTTTTTGTTTTCGTTTTGTTTCTGCAGACTTTGGCACAGGCCCATTGCAATCCTGCCTGAGGTGGGTCCTGGTTAGAGTAGATGGGAGTCCTCCCAGGACTGTGCTCCCAGCCCATGTCCTCTGTTCCCTCCCCAGTGTTTAATTTCACAGTGTTCACTGGGACACTGATTTATCTGAGTTCCAGACAGGTATTTAAGTTCCTTTTTTTTTTTTTACAGATGAAGAAATTGAGACTCCAGGGAGGGATATGACTTTCCCCAATTCCCCCAGTGTATGAGGGGCACAGGGTATGACCCCTGGCCACCATGGGAGGTGGGTGGAAGAGGATGAGGAAGAAGAAGAAACCAATCTCTCATAGCTTGTGAATGACTAATTGGGCCATGCTTGGAGAGGAGGCAGAATCTGGTACCAGCCAGTGAGGCACAGGGGAACTTCGCTCACTCAGGAATACTCACCCAGGGCAAGGACAGCCGTGGGTGTGTGCGGCTGGCTGGCCGTGGGCGATAGGCTGAGTCGCATTCCCTCCCTGCTTGCTCCATTCTGCTAGGCATTCTTCCCTACCTCCTGGGCCAGGCAAGGTTCCCCTGCCATCACTCTGCCTTGGCCCCAAAGGGGAAGACATTTTCTCTTGAATTCCAATTAGAAAACCGTCCAAGGAAGGAAAAATTCTGATTGGTCCCCAAGCACTGTGATTGGCAGCCTCTTTAGGAGTCCTGGTGAGGGAAACCAGTCTCAAAGTCACGGGGAGGGGGTGCTTATTCCTAGAAGGGGGTGATAGGGTTACACAAATTCCCGCTTCAGTGCCAGCAGACCCCTCTTCCCCCACTTCCCATCCCTGCCAGGCCCTCCTCAGAGCTGCCCCCTGCGTCTCTAATGGATTTCTTACTGCCTTTTCCTCTACACCCATTCCTTCCTTCCCAGCCCTGGGCTGCACCAGCTGTCACCTCTTTGGCTCTCTGGGTCTGAGCTGTGAGGTAGAATCCTCCCCACCCCACGCCACCCCCACTTTCTTCTCGTGGAAATTGGGTCCACCCTCCTGACTCTGCTCCCTCAGCAGCCAGTGCTCTCAGCAGAGGCTCTGACGGTTTTGAGATCTATCAGGTCCATGGTCAGGGGCTGAGCTTTGCTGGGGTGGGTTTGTACCCCCACCTGAACCCACACCCTGAACCCACACCCCTGGTCCCCACTTCCACAGGCAGTCACCATCTTGGGCAGGTCGCTGGACATTGTCTGACCTGTTTTGAAGGGAGAGATTGGAGATTGAACCCAGAGCTTTTTAAAGATTTACTTTCTTTATTATATGTAAGCACACTGTAGCTCTCTTCAGACACTCCAGAAGAGGGTGTCAGATCTCATTACGGGTGGTTGTGAGCCACCATGTGGTTGCTGGGATTTGAACTCAGGACCTTCGGAAGAGCGGTCAGTGCTCTTAACCACTGAGCCATCTCTCCAGCCCTGAACCCAGAGCTTTTAAGCAGGCTGCTACTCAACTAATTGCTCAGCCAGACTTGGGCTCCCATCCTTGGCCTGATAGCCATTCTATGTGCACCGATTTCTAACCCCCTGTGTCTCTTTCCTAGACCTGAATGTCCCTTCATTATTCTCTCATTCTTTGTCTCTGATCTCCAGCTCTTCACATACATGGCTCATGTATGATTTTTCTAAAACACTGACCTGCCAGTCCATTTCCCAGAGCACATGCCATGTGTGATCGAGGATCAGTCTAGAAGGTCAGGCCCTCAGGGACATGGCTGCTGCCTGCCTGTCCTGACCTTTCTCTCACCTCCACGCCTTTCCTTTCACCTCTGCTCTTCCTGCCTGTTGAATTGGCAGATTCCGTTCTCACCGCTCAGGAGGCTGTCTGTGGAGCTGCGCCTGCGCCTCTGGCACAGCAGGCAGGGCTCACTGGGCCTCTACGGCCTGAGTGCATTGTCACGGTTGCGTGGTCGTACAGAATGGTTACCAGGGGCATCCACCTGGTCCAGGCATGTGCGCTCAGTCAGGGAGCGGAAAGTAGACCTCAGCAGACTTCTAACAGGCCAGCCTGATCTACAGAGTGAGTTCTGAGACATGAGACATCCAGAGCTACACAGAAGGCCTGTCTTCAACAACAACAACAACAACAAAAAACCAAAACAAACAAAAACCCCACAAACAAACAACCAAAAACCCCACAACAACAATAACAAAAACCCACCAACCAACCAAAGATTGGGTTTATAGAGCTTGCTGAGCCTTGGTCTCCTCCTTTGCACTGTGGGGTAGGTAATAATAATCCCTACCAGTTTTGAAAGGGATTAAACCCAAAGCCTGTGTTACTAGGTAAGCATTCTAACCAGCTGGACCTGGGGCTGGAGCTCAGTGGCAGAGTGTTGAATGGTGGGAGGTGGCGGTGAGGAAGGAAGGAAGGTGGGGACATCCTGCAGGCACTAAGTGCTCCTCTAGCTGTCCAGGGACCACTGTAGATCTACCCAAGTCAGGCGCTGCCCACGGTGCTGAAAGGATTCCCCATGCCAAGCACAGCGGGCAAGACTCCTTGACCACTGAGCTCCCCTGCCACTCCCCTCCCCTTGCAGGTGTGATGCCCCTAGACGGACACACCAGGCTCCACTCCACTGAGGGAAGTGCCTGCAAACGATACATCCTGTTGGCAGGTTTCAGATAGCTATTTTTTAAAAATGTTTTATAAAGTTAAACCAGGCATGGTGGCTCATAGGAGAGGCTGAGACAAGAGTACTGTGAGTTCAAGGCCAACCTAGGCTATAGAGTTCCAGGCCAGCCTGGACTAAAAAGTGAGACTCTGTCTGAAAAGACAAAGCTTAAAAAGTTGAGATTAACTGTAACTACATATTTAACACTATTTAAAATTATAATTTTTTTTTGAGACCTGGTCTCAGGTAGCCTAGGCTGGTCTTAAAATTGCTGAAAGACTGAGGCTGGCTTTGAATTCCTAATCCTTCTGTCTTTGTCTTCCAAGTGCTAGAAGACTACATGCCTCTATAACTTGGTTAAGCATGATCATTTTTTAAAAATATTTACTTATTTATTATTTACTTATTTATTTTATGTATATGGATACACTGTAGTTGTCTCCCGACACACCAGAAGAAGACATTAGATCTCATTACAGATGGTTGTGAGCCACCATGTGGTTGCTGGGAATTGAACTCAGAACCTTGGGAAGAGCAGTCGGTGTTCTTAACCGCTGAGCCATCTCACCAGCCCCAAGCATGATCATTTTTAAAATAAAAAATCAATACAAAAATTACCAAGGAAACATCTATCTATCTATCTATCTATCTGTCTATCTATCTATCTATCTATCTATCTATCTATCTATCTATCTGATCTATCTATCACAGCAGGGTCTTGCAAATAACTCAGGCTGTCCTTGAACTCACAACCCTCTGCCTCGTGTATTGTGTCTCATACTTGAATTCTCATGTGTATGTGTTACACATCTCAGTACCCATGGTGGGAGCTCGTGTGGCACAGCACAGCTTAGGTAGAACAGAGGCAGCATCCCCTGGCAAGTCCATACAGTATCCTTTGAAAAGGAGGAACTTTACTGTGACATGTCCCACTGGGACCATTCTGGGTCCCAGGAGGTGGTGTAGGTAAGTTCCTAACACAGTGCCAGTGTGGAGCCCATCCCAAGTTTCTCATGGCATCTGCTGTCTTGGGGATCCTGGTAGGGACAGAGGTGAGAAAGTGGGGAAATGTCCTGAGGACAAAGGCTGGTGTATGATTGCCTTGGGCACAGGAAAGGGCACCCTTTCTCCCAGTCAACCTTTGTCCTATCTTCTTTCTCCTGGAACCCCAGACCCTGAAAGAAAGCAATCAAGTTGAGGCTGGTGTTTGAATGCACGCATTAAAACTCAATTGGGTTTAATTTTCTTTCATTAGGTACCAATTAAAAGGGAATTAGGGGGCCTGAGGGAAGACCTGTGGCAGTTGCTGCCGACTTCTGCCTCAGGACTCCTTTTTCTCTGGGCTTCCTCATGCCCACACTCTCTGCGTCATGGGGGCCATGTTAGGGTGTTCCGAAGCCAATCTCCAGTGCCTTCATATCCCTCATTTCATTCCCTTAAGGCCACCTGCTTCAGGAAGACTATAACCCCTCAATCCCCGAAGATTCATGCACAGCGTATGGGGCGAGAGCAACTCCACTGAGGATTTGGGTTGTTAGTGGGAAGCCAAGGGGTAGTCACAGGGTTCCTCTGGACGGGTGAGAAACAAGTCAGGGGACACTAAAGGGTGACGACGGCTGGAGAGAAATAACAAGGAAGCCATCCACAGGAAGGAGTCTGTGGGGACCGCCACTAAGGTGGCTTGGCTGTGCACACAGGCAGAATTCTCTGTCCCTTCCTGAGGCTGGGATAGGGAAAGGAGCAGTAGTCCCTGAGCCTCTCTGTCTTGCCCACCTAGAGAGATGACCACGCCACTGGCTCAACACAAGAAGAACTGTTTCTGGAAAGACAGTGTGAATTTGGCCTTGGACATGTTAACTTTAAGATACTTAAGGGGAAGAGGACATCGGGAGAAGGTAGGCGGTTGGACACAGGGCTGGAACTCAGAGGGAACTGGGTAGAGTCAGTGGCATGGCAGGAAGCTGGGTTGGAGTGGGCTGTTGAGCAAGTGGGAGGGGAAGAAATGAAAGCAGTGTAGACAGGTTCTGACACAAAGCTTTGAAAAGAAACCTCAGAGCCTGCTGTAGACGCTGAAGGTGAATTCTCTGGAGAGGGTTACCCCCCCCTCCTCCCTGCCAAGTTCCTATATAATGAGAAATAACCAGCCCTACCATGCTGAGGCAGGGTCCTGAGACCAGTAATTGGGGCTCATCACAGAGATCGATTTAAGCTCATTGGTTGGGCTGTAGGCCAGCGACAGCTCCTGGAGACGGGAGGAAGGGAGTTCTGGGGGCGGACATCTGATAATGTCTGGGTCTACGGCCTCTGGGAGGAGGGTGCTGGGCTTCATGAGGAAGCTCCCGGGCATGAGGAGAAAAAAAAAAAAACTGTCCAACATCCTGCAGCCCCAGCTGCAGCTCCTCCTAAGCAGGCAAGAGCAGGGGAAATCCTCTCCCACAGTTCTCGGCTTCCCTTAGTGCCTACTCCGGGCTGGTATGTCCCCTTCTGCTATGGTGGCACTGCACGGCTCCAGCCATCAATCCAGGCGTCCCTAGAGTCAACCAGGAAAGTCAATATTTAATTTGGGCACCATGTTAATGCCATCGATCGGCAGCCCCCTTCCACCCCCACTTCCTCAGGCTTGTTTGTCTCTTCCTACTTGCAGCATGCCCTGGGGTGGGATGCTCGAACCCAGTGGAGGCACAGTGCAGCTTGGAGTTGCTCTGAGAGGCTGGCCTGTATAGGTGTGCCGTTCGGAGACACCCTGCTTCCGGTCCCCTCTGAGAATGAGCTCAGCTCTGAGTTTCCCTGAGACAACAATGCGTTTGGTGGGTTGAAGACTGTAGGTAGGCCAACTCTTCTCCTAGCTGGGGACTGGGTCTAATTCCCTTAGAGTCTATGCACAGAGTACAAGATGCTGTGGAACCCGTTTGACAAAGCTCTTTCTGGATCCTAGAGAGGAGATTGTGGGAAGTATTAAGCGTTGCCGTCGAGGCTCAGAACCCAGCCCAGCAGCAAAAAAAGAAAAAAGAAAAAAGGAAAAAAGGGAAGAAGGGGGAGGAAGAAAAGGAGGAGGATGGAGAGGAGGGGAGGAGGAGGGAGAGGGAAAGGGGAAAAGAAGAGAAGAAGGAGGAGGAGGAGAAAGAAGAGAAAGAGGAAGAAGAAGAAGGAGGAGGAGGAGGAGGAGGAGGAGGAGGAGGAGGAGGAGGAGAAGGAGAAGGAGAAGAAGAAGAAGAAGAAGAAGAAGAAGAAGAAGAAGAAGAAGAAGAAGAAGAAGAAGAAGAAGAAGAAGAAGATGATGATGATGATGCAGGGCTCCCTCAAGGCTGGGCTGATCTCTCCCCCACCTCCTACCAACATAGGCTTTTATGTAGCCCAGACAGGCTTGGCTCTTACTACACAGACCCCTCCAGGTTCAGAACTAATTGCTCATACCCCTGTCTGTCTGTTCCCTGGCAGCAGAAGATGACCTTGAACTTCTGATCTCCCTACCTTTGCCTATGGTGTAGTAAGATGATAGGCATGAGTTACCATGTGGTGCTAGGGATTGACTAGCATGCTAGACTACCAACTGAACTACATTCCTAGCCTCTCTACTTTGTTTTTGTTCATTCTGTGGATGAGAAAGTGTGCCATGTCTCTCAGATCAATGCTGTATCACTGATAGCATTGTTGGGTAAGCCCCGACACCCAGCCCTGCGTGACTTGATGGGCAGTCTATGTCCAACTTGAAATCATCATCCAAGTAGCCACAATGGATATAAAATTCTGCTTTGATGAACAACATATCCAGAATGTTGACATTGAAAATCCAAAAGAGGTTGTTTTTTATTTTAGATAGGTAAATTGCTACATTTCATGGACTAGTGTGGCTTCCATTGCGGATCTGATTGGAAAGACCAGACTCTTCTAAAGGACATCTATATTCGCTTACCTGGTCCAGATGACCGCTGCCCTGAGCTATCTAAGGAGTCCTCAATAACCCAGATGACATACTCTAGGCCTTGGAGTCAAGCCTGGGGCTAGAAGAGTATGATTTGACCATTCAGTAAACAAGTGCTGGGCCGTAAATGAGGAGATGAGGCCTAAAAATGAGGAAGATCTAGTCTCCAAGGCTACCCAGGTGGTGAAGCTGGTGAAAGCCATAGATGTTCTGCCTGGGAGCCTCTGCTTGCTCTTTGAATGAATGTAACTATTCTCTTACAGTTCAAGAAACACAGCACAATCTGGTCCCCACCTGGTCGCCACTTTTGTTACAGTTCTCAGACTTAGCTGCTTCTGGAACTGGTTTCATGGTTTGTCTCCTGCTAGGGCCTTTGAATTTGCTCTATGCACTCCTCCAAAGACTTCCCATTCCTCCTTTTCCCTGCTAGTTTTTGCTAGTTTGGAGATAGGTCATACTACATAGCCCTCCCTGGCTAGACTTGAACTCCAGATGGTGATCCTCCTGCCTCAGCCTTCCAAATTCTGTAATCACAGGTGTGTGTCACCATGCTCAAGCCTCTTTAAAAAACATTGATAATAAATGATAGTTCATGCTGGCAAGGATGCAGGAAAGGGGAACACTTGTTGCTGGTGGGACTGTAAACTGGCACAGCCATGATGGGAATCAGGATTCCCAGTGTTGTAGGAAGCAGGGAATTGATGTGGCTCAAGATCCAACTATACCACTGTTGTGGCTTGCCCTGGTGCTGTTTGTCTTTTGATGTTAATTCTGTTTCCTCAAGAGGGGCTGTCCCCACCAAGGAGTAGATCTCTTACTCAGGCAATCTTACTGAACCTTCTCCCCATTCTAACTGGTCAAGTAGGCTCGAGCCTATGATTGGGCAATGGAAGGGAAAGGTGGGACTGGAGGTCTCAGAGGGGAGAGGAAAGAGAGAGAAGAAGAGAGAGGACAGAGGAAGAGGAGGTGTAAGCCAATATGGAGCAGAACCGCATGGCCTGGAGAAGCTGCAAGCAGCAAGGGGTCTCATAGCTGGGAAATAAAGTAGAATAGTGATAGATCCGCCCAACCTAGGCATTTAGCTTATAAATATAATAACTGGATTGTGTGTTTCTTATATGGGCTTATTGGGGTAAGAAATTACCTCAACATACCACTCCTGGGCATAAACACAAAGGATTCTATATACTACCACAGAGATACTTGTCCAATCATGGTCATTGCTGCTATATTCATAATAATCAGAAACTGGAAACAGTCTAGGTGTTCATCAACTGATGAATGGTAATAAAAATGTAATACACTCACACAATGGAATATTATCCAACTGTGAAGAAAAACGAAATCATGAAAATTTCAGGTAAGTGGATAGAGCCAGGGGAAAAAAATCCTTAGTGAGGTAACCTAGACCCTAAAAAAGAAATCCTAGATGTTTTCTCTTATACGTGGATGCTAACTTTCAAGCCTCCCATTTGTGTACTATAATTTGAGTAACCATAGAGGTTAGTTACCTGGTAAGGGACTGCAGGAGACAGGAGGATATCCCAAGTAAGGTGAGATAGAATACATTGTCATGGAGAGGCAAAGGGGAAACTAAACTAGGAGGACTACGTAGAGAAGGGGGTGGCTGAGAAGGGTGAACGAGAGAATATGGGGACGGACAACTAGTGGTAAAGGACGTCTGAGAAACAATGTAGAAACCTACTGCTGTAGAAGCTTCCTAAAATACATGCGCCTATGAAAGGAATCTAAATGACGCCACCAAATAATAGAGGGGAAGATGTCCCAACCAGACATCTTTTGCCATCAAGTAAAACTTCCCATGCCAGGAATGAATTGCTTCTTGTTGAGTCACTGGTCAAAGGGCTTCCATGAAAACCCCAAGCACCACAGGCGATTGCCAAGACTATCGGTTTCTCTATAACCTGATGACGAGGCTCTGTTACAGAAGACAAGACCCATATACACCATTGGACACAGAGAAGTCAAGCTGGCGTCTAACCAGAAGCATCATCCTGACTGACCAGCATTCACAGAACTGGGGAGGTGCTCAGCATACTCTCAGAGGAGACATGTGATCATCACACTCTCCCATGTACAATTCCTCGCCTATAACTGACCCACCTACAGGACATACTGGCACAGTAGTGGCACACAAGTAACCAACCATGAGGTTGACCGGCTTTAAGGCCTGTTCCGTGAGATTGACCCCATGCCTGACACTGCTAAAGTGGCTGAGAACCTGAGGCTAGGTATGTCATAGGCCTAGGGTAAAACCGAAGACTGTTATTCTGCTAAAGGAACATAATGATAAGATGATTCTGGGTGACATTTTGCTACACCCACAAATCAGTGACTCACTGAGTTCTCATCAGGGAAGCTTCTGCAGTAGATGGGGACTAACATGGAGGCCTATAACTGGACACTGTGCAGGGAGTGTGAGACCTTGAAGCACTCAGTCCTAAATGGGATGAGATCATTAAAGCCCTTCCCTCAAAACCCTGGGATCTGTGTGGAAGGGGAGGCAGGAGGCTTGTAAAAGCCAGAGGTGATGAGTGACTCTAGGGAAACGGAATGTGGACGTGTGTTATGTGCTTGCCTGGTACCCACGGAGGTCAAAGGAGGGCACTGGATAGCCTGGGACTGGAGTTACAGATGGTTGTGAACCACATGCAAGCACTGAGAACCAAACCAGGGTCCTCTGAAGGCAGGTATTCTTTCCAGACATAGTGGCAAATACCTTAATCAAGAGGCAGAGGCAGAGGCAGAGGCAGAGGAAGAGGAAGAAGAAGAGGCAGAGGCAGGTGGATTTCTGAATTTGAGGCCAGCATGGTCTGTAGAGTGAGTTTCAGGGCAGCCAGCATTACACAGAGAAACTTTGCCTCAAAAAACCAAACCAAACCAAACCAAACCAAACCAAACCAAACCAAACCAATTTTTCTTAACTACTATGCCATTTCTCCAGCCTCCTAACTTATTCTTAATAACTGTCATAGTGTACCCAAAAAGGGCCATGATTGTATTTTTTTTTTTCGAGACAGGGTTTCTCTGTGTAGCCCTGGCTGTCCTGGAACTCACTCTGTAGACCAGGCTGGCCTCGAACTCAGAGATCCACCTGCCTCTGCCTCCCAAGTGCTGGGATTAAAGGTGTGCGCCACCACTGATTATATCTTGCCATCTTTGAATCATTAAACAACAATGTCTATGTATGTATGTATGTATGTATATAATGTTATGTGTGTGCAAGCATGCACACGTGTATGGACATGCACACATCATCTATGTGTATGTGGAGGTCAGAGAACAACTTGTGGGGGCCACTTCTTTCTTTCAAGGATTGAACCAGGTATTCAGGCTTTGTAATGGATGCCCTTACCCACTGAGCCATTTCACTGGTCCTGAATCATTTCCCCCCAAATCACATCATATTAATCTTTCCATAGGACTGTTTATTTTTATGTGAAATTATATCTAGTACACCTTCCCCCACTGGCCTGTGAGCTTCTGAGTCCAGAACAGGGTCATTGTCACTGCCATGCATGTCTGCTGCCTGGCACACTGTAGGAACTTCAGAGATAATCCCAAATGAAGGGATGAAGAGACATTGGGAGGGAAATGCCCAGCAAACAAACAGAACTGAAGGTCTGGGTCTTGGTGGCTGGTCTGCTGCAGACAGCCTGTGTCTGTGTCTACCGCTGGGGTGGGTGGGATAGGAGGCCGAGGCCTGTGCAGGCCTGAGAAAGGGGAGCCCCACAGGACACCAGCCTCAGGGCATGCATATTGCAGAAGGTTCGTTGCTTGAATATTAACTCGATGCTGGACCGGCAGCCCTGACTGCTTCTGAATTTTTCACTGTCAAGTCCAGGAGCTGACTGGGGATGGGGGTTGGGAGGGCCAAGCGTCTGCATCTGGAAGGCTACATACTTTTATGTGAGGGTCACAATGCAACCGCTTAGCATGGCTTTGTGCCTTGCTATGTGTATCTACATGTCTGAGCATGCACTGCTTTCAGACGGTCTATGAGGACACAGGTGAACTGTGTTTCACACGCTATCACGGACAAGCTCAAACGATGGAAGGAGGGACCCAGGACCCTTGAGTTCCATTCCCTCCATTGTGAGAGAGAGGGAAACCAAGGCCGTAAGGGATGCTGAGGTCACACCCACTAATCCAAGGGAGGACAGAAAGCCATTTTTACCAAGCTGGGCCCAGGTGTCTTGCTACACCAGAGCAGTCTGGGATGCAGCCTACGGAGAAGACAAACATGGATATGAGCGATCGCTTTCAGAGCAGGAGGGGTCCGTTCTGCCTTGCAGGGGAGGGGAGAGTGTCAGGCAAGACCAGGAAGGGAAGACTTGCCCTGAACTTCTACTAATTGAAGGCTCAGCGGGCAGAGAGAGGGCAAAGGGCACGGAGGCGGAGGTGCCGCACAAGCAAAGGCGTGGAGGCATGAAGCAACCTGGCAGGTTTGGAGAATTACAAATAACGCCATTTGGCTGGAGAGGAGCCTGCTTGGAGGGTTGCAGAGACAAGGCTGTGAGGGGGAGGGGGGTTTGTGGGCTGTGAAAGGGGATTAAGTGTAGCTTATTTACAGGGCTTTAAGAACACCCTTGTGTATAGTGCTGAAACAGACTTGACTTTTTGACTCCATTGAGGGAAAGTGAATTCAACGAAAAACATTTCTTGAAGACTTATTATGAGCCAGACCCCATGCTGAACCCCAAGGCCAAGACTCTGAAGGAAACGCATGCTCTCAGCTCTGTATCTGAGATGCACACGGACAGGTGCAGCAGGTAGGGATCTTGGTCCAAGAAAGACCCTGTGTTTGTATTGTCTGGAAAAATTGCCTCCTCCAATCTGATCCACTCTAAGCTCTTTCCTGTGAGTCTGCCAAAAATCCAATCTCAGCCATTCCTGGACCCCTTCTTCCTCCATAGACTTGTACAAGGTTCCGACGCACCTTCCTACACCACAGAAGAGCTGCCGCCTGTCCTGGTCCACCTTCCCCTCATGGAGAGGCCTGCTGTGCTGGGCCCATGGGAGTCTTGAGATTCTCGGACCCAGTTTTTCCTCTATCGCTCAGGGAAAGTGAAGCCAGGATTTCAATACCCAGGTTCTATTTTCCCCAGCTGCATTCCCCCCACCCCTAGATCCTGTCATCTATTAAGGACATCTCACTCTCGGTACCCCCCACTGCTGCTCCCCCTCCCCCCCAGCAACCAGTCGCCAGCCCCTTTCCCCTTTGTCCTATTCAGCTCATCCCTTGAGAACACCGGGCACAGTTGCTTCCAGAAGGTTCCTTTTTCAAAAGTAGGCAGGAGGCCTCAGACTTCAAGCAGCTCCTGTGTGCTACCCAGCACAGTTCCCCCAGGCTAGGAAAATCAAAAGCCTCGGCTACCAGCTTGGAAGTGGGAGGAGAGAGACAGGAAGAGTAAAGCAATGAACAACTCCATAACCTGCCCTGCAGGATGACCTGCAGTTAGAGTCCTAGGCGGAGGCTGGTTGTAAGCAGTCGAGGTGTTCTGGGGGCCATGGAAGCCCCCCCCTCCCCAATGGTAAGCATTAGGTCAAATCTCAGGGAGGGCTCAGATGGGATGGAAAGACAGAAGGAGCCTCCAGAGGGATGAAATCCACAGAAGGTGAGGCTAACGGTGAAGAGACCCTTAAGTCCCAAGTGTGAAGTTTATCTGGACCCTGAGAAGCTACGGGGATATTTTAATCATGAGAGTTATAATGCTAGATGTCTGTTGTAGAAACACTGCCTGTCTATTAGGAATAGATGGGGCAGAGAAAGCCAGGAGACAGCAGCTGGCAGGTGCTTCAGGGACCAGCGGCTGGGTCAGACAGAACGCAGCTTGGAAGTTATCCTGAGCAACAAGAGACAGACAGGGCTTGGAGCTGGAAGGCAGCCATGAGAATGGCTCCTGTTTCCGGGGAGGGAAACCCTGTGGATGTCCCCCAGAAGGGTAGTGTGCAGAAGGAACATGAAGAGAGGGAGGACGCTTAGCGCTCCCCGCGTCTGTTTCCCCGCGATTCCTCAGCTTCCCACTAGATGGTGCCGGGAGAACGGGCTCCACCTCCCATTATCCGCCCCTCGCCCCGGAAGGATAGTCCTCGACTTGGACCGCCCAAAAGTCAGGCCCCACATGTGTTCAGCTTCCTTCATCCCTCAGAAATGTGGCCTCAGTTTCTGGGGCTTAGTCGTGGGGCACTTGCTTAAGGACCTCTCTCTGCCTAAGAGCCATCGTGTGGCCCCAGGTCTGTCTCTACAAGCTTGTTCCGGTGCTCAGAGCCGTCTCAGCCCTTCTAGCTTCTCGGTCTATCTAGCTCAAGCAGATGTATCCTATACTCTAGGTATCTAAAGGCCTCACCACGGCTGACTTCCTATCCTCCAGCCCCTGATCTAATGCCAGAGAGGAGGGGTTGGGGCCGGGGCATCTGCCCGATGCCCCAGCATTCAGGCCCTCTAAACCTTGGGACAGTGTGGCTAGTCAGTCATGGGTGGGCAGGGCAAAGTTGGAAACCGGGGTGGAGTGTGGTAGGGGGAGGAGGGCTAGCGTGAGGTTCTGTAAAGGAAGACTCGCCTTTCATAAAGGAGGCCTATGGCAGTTCGAGGCGTGGTCGGTGAGGGCGTGGCTATAGTGAGGCTGGGGGCGTGGCAGACAGCTAGGTGGGATCTGGGATCCTGAACCTGGCTGCTCTCTCTGCTTCCAATCTCGCCCGCTCAGTAGCCAGGACCCCTCCAGCCATGGCCTTCAGTCCAATAGACAAACACTACAGTAACGGGAGGCTGCTGGCCTCACTTAACAGAGGCCACACCCAGCTCTCTAGAACTGCCGGGCCTGGGGGATGGGGGCAAGGGGACTCGTCTCTGTGCCTGCGATGCACCCCCACTATGTAGGTGATGACGCTCGCATCCTCGTGCTTCTATTCATTTCTAGGTGGACAGCTGGAGGGCCTCAAGGCTTGAGCCCCAGGGGAGGAGCTACTTAGGCGCGGGCGTCTCAAGCTCCCCCCACCCTCCCTGCTATTCTGTGCTCAGACCTGGAGCCAGGTCTAAAAATAGACACGGGCGCTGGAAAGTGCCCACCCAGGAGGGGGTCAGGGAGGTCTGAGTCACCAGTCCGGAGGGCCTCTTCCCGCATCCCCCGCGGGAGCAGAGGCAGTCTTGATGGCTAGGCATCACTCGGAGTCTCTTGGCCAGACTGTGCTCTTGGCCAAGCGGTGCCCTGCTTCCAGGCCCTGTGAGCAGTAGCAGCCGCAGCCGGGAAGGATTAGGAGTTCCTTGGCCTGATTTATTTGGTTGTTTTTATGCATCTGGCTGGTACGCCCAACCCTGGCTGGACAGTCGCGTCTGCACCTGCCCCTCACCACCCAAGTTCATTAGGCTGTTCTGGTATTCTGGGTGTGGACCTGGTCTAGACAAATGGCCTATTTGGGATCTTAGAGGTTCTGGAGCGAACACTGCCCATTCTACAGATGAGAAAACTGAGTTAAGAGCACAAGAGGGGATCGGCACCAGTGAAGAATAATAGCTTGATATTCAACTCTTTGTTCTGCTCTTAGCTGACTTGCCTGGCTTCTTGTAGGGCCTGTCCAGTAAGGGGTTCCCACTGCAGATGACCACAGGCTGTTGGCTTGTTCACCGGTAAGAGGAGAACAAGGAAACTTACTTAGTATATGCTGCTCCTGAGAATAACTTTTAAAAAGGAATAGTAGGGGCTGGCAAGATGGCTCAGCGGGTAAAGCACTTGCTGCACAAGACTGGCGACCTGAGTTCAAACCCCAGGTCCCTGTCTACACGGCGACATCCTGTGACCTCCTATGAGTGCTGGGTTCTAAGCATCTGCCCTTCTGTCACACAGTAATAAATGAAAATTGTTAAGTAGCATTGACAGATTGGGAGCAGAGCTTGGTGTGATCCCAGCTCAGCCAGTTAGCTGCCATGTCTGTCATTTCTGTCTCTGTTCTTCTCTGTGTGCCGTGGGTTAGAGGGCTGTGGAGCCCTCGGACGGACATGGAGTAGCTGGTACACGGAGGCACGTCCTGGGTCTGAATGACAGCACAGGAATTCACACAGGCCTGAGTCCTCAGTCCATTCTCCATCGTGAGTGGTGGACATACATATTTGGGCCCTTAAGATTCCAACTTAGGGGTGAGGTTGGGGGTAGGAGAGCTGGAGAGATGGCTCAGCGGTTAAGAGCACTGACTGCTCTTCCATAGGTCCTGAGTTCAATTCCCAGCAACCACATGGTGGCTCACAACCATGTGTAATGGGATCTGATGCCCTCTTCTGGTGTCTAAAGACAGCAACAGTGTACTTGTATACATCAAATAAACAAATCTTTTAAAAACTAGTAAGTAAATCTGAAGAGTAACATGATTGAAATTAAAAAAAAAAAATCCAGACTCAGAGAATGGATAGGCTGAGTCCCCCCAGTTCAGCCTTCCCTTTTGGTCAAAGGACATGGAGCCACCTAAAGCCAAATGTTCCCAAACAGACCTGGCCTTGAACCCACACACACTACCACTTCGGCCACTGCCCTCCTTGCCCCTAAGTTTTGGTGCCAGGCCTTTACTGAAGGTCAAGGCCAACCAATCCCAAAGTCAATTTTTATTTCTCTGTGTACTATTTAGACCATTTCACAGAATAAAAAAGTTATCATATTGGTTAGAAATTCCATTGACTTCTTAATAAAGGCAGCTGGTTAGTGATAAAGTGAGACACAAGTGGAGCTTGGAGACGTCAGGTGACCCTCGCTGAGAGGAGCAGGACTGGAGTCCGCAGTACATTACCAGCCCCCTCCATAAGGATGGTGATAATTAGCGTGCTTGAGTGTTTCCTGTGGATTTGGCTCAATCTCATAAACATTCTCATTTAATCCTCTCAACAGATCATCCCATTCAACAGAGGTGGAGGCTGTGGCTCCGAGAACTGAAAGATTTAGCCTAGGACAGCAATTCTCAACCTGTGCGTGGTGAGCCCTTTGGGGTTGCATATTAGATATCCCACGTATCGGATATTTACATTATGATTCATAACAGTAGCAAAATTACAGTTATAAAGTAGCAATGATATAATTTTATGGTTGGGGTGTCACCACCACACGAGGACCTGTATTAAAGGGTGGTCGCATCAGGAAGGGTGAGGACCGCTGGCCTAGAAGACAAAGCCAGGAAATTGCAGGACCAGGGGCAGACCCTTACTGATCTTTATTTTCTTTCTTGATGGAAAAGTTGGATGCCTGCCTGCCTCGCTGCTGCAGCTCGTCTTGCTAGCCAAGTTGTCAAGTCTCCGCAGCCTCGCCATGAGCGCCATTGGCGGGAGGTCAGGCCAACATCAGTCAGAGCTTCTCTCTACCCAGAAATTCCAGGATTCTACAGTTTTGTGACTCTATGTCTCAACTGTCTGAGGCCATTGCATGCAAAGAAAGAATGTGGGAGGAGTCTCCGACTCCGCCCCATCCTCTCCTGCCTCACCAAGATGATGACTGGTTTGCTCTGGTCCTCAGCAAGAGGTGGAGTTCCCTCCTTTATACAAAAACAAACAGAAAACACTTAGGCTCGGCCCCTGGCTTTGGGGAAATGGTACCCAAACCAGGTCCTTCTGGGCCTGGTGTCCAGCAGGGCACTGGATGCTCTAACCAATCAGTGGTGGCTGCTTTCTGGGTACCAAGCATCTTCCCTGGATCTCCTCTCTGTCCTCGCTCCTCCAAGCATCTGCGCGGATACACCCATCTGGGAGACTAGTCCCGATTGCTTTCCCTATCCCCAAATGAGAAGGAAGAAAAACAAATCTAAAGTTAATGCTGAGCAGAAAAGCAGAAGAGGGAGGGAAGGCAGCCGGGCACACGTGTACTGTGAGCTGAGGCTGCAAACACTTACTGGGTGTCTGGAATGGCTAATGTGTACTAGGTTCCAGGAACTGTGCTCAATATTTGACAGGCATCCTCTTAGCAACCTTCTTTGTGAAGTGTGGACAATTCTATTTTGCCAACAAAAAGAGGGCACTCACTCCATGGAGTGGGGAAGTACTTTGTCAAAACTCATTGCTAGGCTGGGCAGTGGTGGTGCACGCCTTTAATTCCAGCACTTGGGAGGCAGAGAGAGGCAGGCAGATTTTTGAGTTCGAGGCCAACCTGGTCTACAGAGTGAGTTCCAGGACAGCCAGGGCTACACAGAGAAACCCTGTCTTGAAAAACAAAACAAAACAAAAAACCCCAAAAAACAAAAAACAAAAACAAACAAACAAAAAACCCTCATTGCTAAATAGAAGGTAGAGGTGAAGTACAACTCTTATCCCAGGATCAAATCTTGACTTTTGTAGGTGAGTAAACTTTTTTTTAAACAGTCTCACTGTGTAGCTCAAGCTAGCCTTGAACTTGTGATCCACTTCACCTCCCAAGTGTCTGGGAGTCCAGGACCTGACCATCATGCCCTCCCTTTTTGAGGGGTGGGGGTGGGGAGGTTGAGACAGGGTTTCTTTGTGTAGCTCTGGCTGTCCTGGAACTCACTCTGTAGACCAGGCTGGCCTCGAACTCAGAAATCCGCCTACCTCTGCCTCCCAAGTGCTGGGATTACAGGCGTGCTCCACCACCACCTGGCCATGCCCTCCTTTAACAGTAACTGTGAGGTCGTGCTTTGGAACGAAGAGCCAAGTGCTAGCCAAGTGACACTCAGTGAGAGCAGAGCTGACGTAAGCCCAGGCCCGCACTCTGACATCATGCCCGCCCAGGCTTCTCAGTGTGGTTTTCTGGGTCGAGTCACCTGGGCACTTAGATGCCCAACACTCTGTGTACCCAGGCTTTCCCATGTGACAACAGCACCTCCTCACAGGGACTGTGATGGCCCGACACACAGACGTCACGAGCACAGCTGAGCTCTCAGTACTCCTTCCCTCACTCTGAGAGTTAAATCTCCGAATCTCGCTGCCCTGGTGAAGCAGCGGTGGCAATGCCGTGCAGTCTAGAACCCACTGCAGTGCTCAATGATGTACCGCACCCCTTTTGACAAAGGAGTGAAAGGAAGAAAGGATTTGCTGGGACTCCTGTCATGTGGGCTCTTCCTTGGTTAGCTCTCTGTACTTTGGACTTGTCCCCAATGACCAGTTCAAACCCACGTTCTGTCTGTGTCCTTTTGTGAGACCTTGTGCTGATTACTCTCCTTCTCCCTGTCTGCTTTCTTACCCTTCATACGGAGCAGCAGATCGTAATAGCGCCGCGGCCTCCCGTGGTGTTGTGAGGCTAAATTGAGTTTTCCATAGACAGTGCCAGCCAGTGCTTGATATGGGCTCAATAAATGTTACTGGAGGTTATTAAAGGCAGGAGAAGGGTCAAACTCTTCTAGAGTCTTGGGTCTTCTAATGACTCCCAGCCTTGGTCAGAGTTTAAAGGAGGTCATGGGATTCTGCAGAGTTTCTCTGGCCCTGGGAGGCAGGGAGGAGTTCTTAGCTCTTGACGCTCTTGCCGTTGGGGCTAGACGCTTCTTTTTTGGGAGGAATGTCCTGGACACAGGAGGGTGTTTAGTAACAGCCCTAGCCTCTACTCTAGATGCCAGTGGCACTTTTTTCTTCTGTACGTTGTCCATGTGGTTCTGGAGGGGCTGTGTGAAATCGTTCCTCAGCTGAAACCCACAGGCATAGAGCAGTTAGGTAAAGTTCTCATGGCTGCTTTCACACCAGGCAAGGTGTGACTGACAGTTTACCTTTTGTTACAATGGGAACCGAGGACTGGAGTTGCAGAAAAGGTAGAGGTGAGATTTTTTTTTTGCACCTGCCATTTCTCCATGGTTCATTCAAGAAATAGGAAGAGCCCTAAGAGCCAGCAGGGCTGGGACCCAGGAAACCACAAGAGTCTTCCTTTTCAAGCGTTCGTTCGCTCAAGCTAGAGACATGTCTATAGCTTAGCCTTCTGGGATCTGGGCTCTCTTTTCCAGAGGATTCAAGGTAGTCATATTGAGCAAAAGGGTAGTCATGCCCTGAATGCTCTGACCAGACCTGGGTGGTGGGTGACCATCACCAGTCCTTAGTTGCCAGGCCTGGGTGGTAGGAGACCCTTAGTTTGCTGTGGTCCTGTAGGGCTGGTGGCCATCAGCAGCACAGAGCACTGGCCCTCCCACCAGGACCATGACAAAGCTGACAGCCAGTGGTGAAAGACAGGAAGGCAGGCAGCTGTGTGGACGGGTGTGGCGCTGTTGCTGATTTAGGACAGGGAGGAGCGTGGAGAATGAAAGACAGAAATAGTCAAAGATAGAAAGCCAGACCTAGAATCAGTTATGGCCGCACGTGGGGGTGCGGTCGTAGGTAGACTGAGGCAGGATGATCGTGAGTTCAAGGATTGGTTTGGCTACAGAGGAAGAGCCTGGTGAAGGTGGGGTTGGGGAGAACGCTGCAAGCAGGTATATTGGTGCTAGAGAGAGATGAAAAGTGAGAGAGACAGGATGGAGGCAGACAGACAGTCCAAGAGGCAGAGAAACACTAGCATGAAAGTCAGCAACAGGGACATGAGGTGGGGACATAAACTCCAGGAACATGAGAAAAAGACAGAAAGAAAAACAGAGACAGAAGAGAGAAGTGCAGATTTAGAGATTCGGATCTCAAGGCAGAGGCATACGGGAGAGTTAAACAGTGAAGCGAAACAGGAACCAAGTCACTGTGAGGAGGAAAGAGACGATAGACACCGTGAGTCAGGACAGACACCAGAGGCATGTGAGGACGAAGAAAAGAGGCCTGTCTGGTTCACGATCTCTTCTCCCTGATTCAGAAGCTGTGTGTGCACATGTGTGTGCATGTGTCAGCATATGACACACTCTGTGTGTGTGAGTATATGCATGTGCGTGTATGTGTACATGTGTGTGCATGTGCACATATGTGTATGCATGTGTGAGCCATGGCAAGTTCCCTGTGTGTGTGTATGTGTGTGTGTATGTGTGTGTGAGTGTGTGTATACATGGGAGTATGTGTGTATGACAGTGTATGCATGTGTGTGTGTGTGCATGTGTGTGTGTATGTGTGTGTGTGAATGTGTGTATGCATGGGAGTGTGTGTGTATGAGAGTGTATGCATGTGTGTGTGTGTGTGTGTGTGCATGGGAGTGTGTGTGTATGAGAGTGTATGCATGTGTGTGTGTGCGTGTGTGCGTGTGTGCGTGTGTGTGTGTGTGTATGTGTGTGTGTATGTGTGTATGTGTGTGTGTGTTTGTGTGCGTATGTGGTGCCTCATGAAAGTGCAGTCTGTCTGGGGGCAGGGTGGACAGGGTACAAGTATAACCACTCAATTGCTCATGCATGCCTATGAGGCTCCGGGTTCAGCCATAGTCTGCTAGAAATGGCGGGCACGGTTAGTCGGAAAGATAATATGTGGCACACACCAAAGCCGAGTTTTCCACGGGGCCATGTGATAAAGGCCACTGGGACTCTTCCACACTGGGAAGTCAAGAAGGATACTCAGCCAAGACCTAGGTATCAAAGGGCCAGTCTGCAAAGATTAGGGCAGACACCTCCAAGAAGAAAGAGGAAGAGCACCAAAATCCCTGAGCCAAGCCAATGCAGGGGTTCATGGTCGGGAAAGAAAGTGGGAGACAGCCTGTGGTTAAGGTGGCGGGCCGGAAGCAGAGGCTGTATTACGAGGCACTTGGAAAGGCTTGGGGGAAAAACTGGGCCTCTAACTTTCTAAAAACTATTTATTATTGTTTTATGTGTGTGAGTGCTCTGCCTGCATATATGTCTGTTTGCCTGGTTCCCATGGAGGCCAGAGAGGACATTTGATCCCCTGGAGCTATAGTTCCTGATGTTGTGAGCCACCATAGTTCCTGATGTTGTGAGCCACCATGTGGGTGCCAGGAATTAAACCCAGGTCCTCTGGGAGGGCAGCCAGTGTGCTTAACTGCTGAGCCATCCTCTTTCCCGCCCCCAAGGTTAGGGTTTTATTCTAGGTATAATGAGAGCTGGGCAGCAGCTGATAGAGGCTGGGAAGGAGCTCCCTGTTTGCTGGGCTAGGGGCCTGGGTGGGGTTGCTGGGCTGAGAGTCGCAGGCTGGAGCTTTTGCATTGACTTGAGCAAGGGTGGTATCAGTGGAAGTGTTGGATGTGACCCGTACTGTGTGGGTAGAGGTGACAAGCAGGAGTGGGGGAGGGGTGGGATGCAGGAGCCAAGTGTAGACTGCAGCCTGAGCATCAAAATGAATTATGGTGGCATTTACTGGGAGGAAGAAGCAGGAGCGGATCTCTGATGAGCAATCCATCAGGTGTGATATGTCTCAGGGTGTGTATGCATCTGTGTTCATCTATGCCAAGATCTAGGTGTGCACGTGTGGCTTGGGGGCCCCAAGCAAGCCTAAGACATCTGGGTCACTTCTGCTTAGATGTCTTTGGGCTCCTGGGTTTGTCCTGGGAATAAGCTCTGTCTTGGCTCTGAACCCTCCCCCAGCCCCAAGGGTTGCCTCTGCCAGGTGGTGAGCCCCTGCCAGGTGGGGAGCCCCAGTGGCAAGCTGGGGTAACAGAAAGGCCCTTGAGCCTTGCCAACATCTGTGCACATTACCCTAGGCCCAGGAGGCTGTGGTAGCCCCACCCGGCAGCGGCAAGCAGGCTCCGGGGCAGCTGGTGGCGATTAGCAGCGTTGATTACCTCGTGGCGATGCCATCTGGGGTGAGGGCACCGAGCCCAGTCCCATGGGATACCCTACTTGCTCATGTGTGGGGCTTTCTGGGGCTGATGCATATAAATGTGTCAGTGGCATCTGAGCGTATGCGCATATCTGTGTGTGCCACAATTCTGAAAGTATCTCTGCTGGCATAGTGGACATGTGTGTGTATTTATGTGTATGTCTGTGTACATACATGTGTCTGCGTGCGTGTGCACTCAAGTCTAAACAATTTTTTTTTTCAATCCTGGGGAGGAAGTCATCTTGTGTATGAAACTGCTCCGCTGCTGTACTGGCCTTCCTAGCCCTTTAAAAAACCTTTGAGACAAATTCTGGCCTTGAACTCACAACCTTTCTGTGTCACACTCCTGGGTAGCTGGGGATTACAGGTAAATACTACTCTGCCTGACACCATATATATCCTGAGAAGATGCACCTCTTTGTGTTTGGCTATATCTAGGAGCCTAATTCTCTGTGTGTGTGGAGGGAGAGGGGTCACATCTGTGTGTGTGTGCACTCAGGTCTGTGTGAACGTGCATGTTGAAGCATGTGGAGGGAGCGTGCACCGGGGCTGTGCGCACATGTGTCAGTGTGAAGAGATCTATGAGTACATCTCTACACTGCGATCACAGCCCTGTCAGAGCATGCTCCCTAGATTTGGTTGTTCTTTTTGTGATTTTTTTTTTTTACATTTTTTTGTTTGTTTTGATTTTTATTTATTTATTTATTTATTTATTTATTTATTTATTTATTTATTTATTGACACCTGGCGTGGTTTCTCTGTGTAGCCCTCGCTGTCCTGGAACTTGCTCTGTAGAGCAGGCTGGTCTTGAACTCCCCAGAGATTCCCCTGCCTCGGAGTGTTGGGATTAAAGGTATGCCCCACCACTGCCTGGGTGGTTTGGTAGTGTGTGTGTGTTTTAATATTTTTATTTATTTATATGGGTACACTGTACCTGTCTTCAGACACACCAGAAGAGTGCATCGGATCCCATTACAGATGGTTGTGAGCCACCATGTGGTTGCTGGGATTTGAACTCTGAATGCTTGGAAGAGCAGTCAGTGCTCTTAACCACTGAGCCATCTCTGCAGCCCGGTTTGGGGGTTCTTATGAGCATCTCCGGGGCGCTATAGGAAGGTCTCTGGACAGCACTCTCTCAAGCTCCTGCATCTTCGAGAAACTCAGCGCGGGGCACGAGTGGGTGAAACCTGAGCACGACTGTGCAGTGATTTCCACCGTTCAGGTTCGCTGGCCACGGTCTCCGCTCTCCCACCAATGGGTTATGTGATGCTAGGCAACTTGTTCCTGTACTCTGGGTTTCCCTTCAGCAAAGGAGGTGTGAGCACTGCCCCCTGTAGTGCTCTGTGAACCTGACTAGTGTACGTTCTCTCCTTTCCCTGCCCAGAGCTGGGCAGTGCTCCATTAGCAACCCTGACTGTGCAAGCCCAACCCCTCCTGACCGAGCTTCTGAAAGCCCCACCTCCCGCACTTCCTGCCTGCTGAGCTCAGCGCCTCGCAGGCCCCACCACTGCCACCGCACATCTGGGCCCGGGCTCCGTGAGGGGACCACAGTGGGGCGCCTCCATGGCGTAGCAGCAGCGTGGTTAGGTTTCCGTTGACTCAGCACCTCCCGGGGTGGAGGTGGGAAATCCCAGGCCTGTCATGGCTCTGCCTGGGTTAGGGGCCACAGGGCTACAGAGATACCACCTACTCTGACAGGAAGCCCATCCATCCTCCAGGACCGGGCCCTTAGTGGCTTCCTTTCTAACCCCAACACATACCCCACAGCCGCTTTCCTTCCTCCTCTGAAGCACATCCAAACTCCTTAGATCCTGGCCAGGATTCGAACCTGGGTCAACTGCTTGGAAGGCAGCTATGCTCACCACTATACCATGTGTAAATTTGTGCACTTTTTTTTTTTTTTTTGCCTCCTCCGACCCTGGATATAAAGCAAACCTCCCATCCCTTAATGCCCCGCCCCCATCCCTACAGACCCTGTCCTCTGCTAAGGATCCCAATAATGAAAATAGCAGCAAATACCTCTCCTCCTATGTGCCAGACCACGGCTAAGCATTCTCACAGATGTTAATGAGTTTCCTTTAACAAGGCTACTCCGGCAGCTGCTGGCCTCTCATCTCACAGATGTGCAAATAGAATTAGAGATAAAAAGTAGCTTTGAACCAGGCCTGCTGCCTCCCCCCCCCCCCCACAACACTACTCAGGAGGCAGAGGCTGGAAGGTTAAAAGATCTAGGCCTGGCTCAGTGTGCTGATACACCAGTGCTTTAGTCCCAGCGCTCAGTAAGCAGAGGCAAAGGGAATCTCTGTGAGTTCAAGGCCAGCCTGGTCTACAAAGGGAGTTCCAAGATAGCCAGGGCTACATAGTGAGAACCTATCTTAAAAAAGAAAAAGAAAAGAAAGTTCTAAGTCTGCTTCTGTTACAGACCAGCTCAAGGCCAGCTTGAGCAACTTAGTGAGATGTGGTCAGTTTTTGTTTGTTTGTTTTCAAGACAGGGTTTCTCTGTGTAGCCCTGGCTGCCCTGGAACTCACTCTGTAGAGCAGGCCGGCCTTAACTCAGAAATCCGTCTGCCTTTGCCTCCTGAGTGCTGAGATTAAAGGCCACATTCTGGGGGAACTGGAGAGAGCGCTCAGCGGTTAAGACCACTGACTGCTCTTCCAAAGGTCCTGAGTTCAAATCCCAGCAATCACATGGTGGCTCACAACCATCTGTCATGGGATCTGATGCCTATTCTGGTGTCTGAAGACAGCTACGGTGTACTCACATATAATAAATAAATAAATCTTAAAAAACAAAATAAGGCTACAGACCACCACCGCCACCACCAGGCACCTGTACAAATTTACACATGGTATAGTGGTGAGCATAGCTGCCTTCCAAGCAGTTGACCCAGGTTCGATTCCCGGCCAACACACCAATGAAGGGGGCTTTAAAAGAGAGAAGGGGGGGGGTTAGAGAATGTGGCACGATGGTGTGGGGGAAGGGGGTCCCCAGGCGGGCCCATGCCCAAGCCCCTCTTCCCCCTGAGGGACCACATTCATAGACTAGGTATAGAATAGAGTTTATTCAGGGCAGAAGATGGGAGTTAGAGAGGCAGAGAGAGAGAGAGAGAGAGAGTAGAGAACAGAGAAGTGGAGGCCAGCCATGACCACGTGGAGAGAGGGGGGAGGGGAGGAGAGCCCAAGAGGGCCAGAGAGGTGGGAGTGTGAAAGGGGAGAGCAAAGAGAGAGAGGAGGGGCAAGTAGCCCCTTTTATAGTGGGCCAGGTCTATGGGGCGGGGCATACCTGGCTATTGACAGGTAAGTGTGGGGTGGAGCTTAGACAGAATACCAACATACACACACACACACACACACACACTATACCACAAAGGTTGGAGGTGTAGCTCATTGAGCATTAGCTTAGAATATGCAAACTCTAGGTTCAACATCCAGATTTTTTTAAAAAAAAGTATGAGGGTCATGGAGATGTCTCAGCGGGTAAAGTACTTGCCTCCAAACCTTAGTTTGATTCCCCAGAAGCCATATTGTGGAAGGGGATAACTCCACAAATTGTTCTCTGACTTCCACACATATACAACACGGCATTTACAACTGCGCCTGTGAACACGTTTCGGTGTACATGCAAAATAAATTAAGTTTTTTAAAAAGTCTACTTAAAGTCATAGAACTGGAGCAGGGAGCAGGGAACAGGGATCTGAACCGTTCCAACCGCCTGGAGTCCTAGAGTAGAAATGAGGACAGAGCAGGAGTTAAGGGAGCACAGGGTTGGGGAGTGCTGTCCCATCCCTCCTCCCAGTGCCGACAGAGGTTCTACAGCCTAGGAAAGCTAGGCCCAGGCACTGGAAAAAGCTGACCACTGAGGCTTGGTCAACAGCCACGTCGCGGCTTCCACGACTATGGAGGAGGGTCCCTAGCCCTCTCCAGCTTTCTGGGGTCTCAGCCAAGGAAGTAGGGGGAGGGACGCGAAAGAGGTCCCGTAAACCCCAGGCCTCATTCTGGGCGCGCCTAGCCTGGCCTCCCTCCCACTAGGCAGCCGCAGGCGCCCCTTCGAGGGCAGCTCTGGGCACGCAAGGTCCCGCCTTGCTCTGCTCGCCCGCGGGCTCACCTGGCTCGGGAAGCGGGATGGGCGGGCCCGGGCGCAGGGCCAGGCCAGGAGCGCGGCGGTGCAGCCCAGTGGCCAGCGCGCCTCGCAGCCGCCGAGCCCTCGCCACCTCCCTCCTCCTCCAGCCTGGCGGGCAGACCCAGCTGTGTTCCATTAAGCTCTTGGCCGGCCCCCAGCCCCTTGGAACCGCCCTCTTCCCTCTCCAGGAGCGGCCGGCAGTCCCGGCAGGCGTGCATGCTGCACTGCACTCACTCTCTAGAACTCTGGGGACGGAGAAGCTGGGGACAGCGCAGACTGGCAGGGAGAGATCGAGGATCCCCCTGTGGGCCGTGGACCCCTGGCCCTGCTTCCCATAGCTGGCAGCCTTGGGGCTGCCAGGATTGCTCAGTGAAGGGCTCCCCCGGCCGTTGGTAAGTGGGCCAGCACTGGGCCGCTTCTCCCTCTGAGCGGAAAGGGCATTTTCTGCTGCTGACTCGCTCTGTGACCTGGGGCAAGTGGCAAGCCCTCTCTGAGGGCCTCAGTGCTCTCAGGTGTGGTGAGCTGGAAACTCCGTGCTGGTCCTGCTGTCTCTGCCTCCATCTGTGTCTGTGTTGAGGGGGGGCGGGGTCTCCATCTCTTTCGCTCAGCCCTACATCCCTCCACTGAGTCTGAGGCCTGGGAGTGGGAGCCAGATGTGAACATGTTGAGTGCATCAATGTTCACGCCTCCACATGCACCCACATGCTGCTCATAGCCGGCTGCCTTTCCACCGGCTGTCAGGGAGGGAAGGTCAGGCTAGGGTTGGAGAGTGGGGGATGCACACCCCTAGAATGGGAGATGACTGAGATGGGGGACACAGACCTATCCCAAGAGTCCAGCATCTATCTGTCTATCTATCTATCTATCTATCTATCTATCTATCTATCTTGCGTGAAGGCATCCTTTATTCGGTAGCCAGCAATAAGGGAGATAAGTTAGCATGGCACTGTACAAAATCAAACTTGCCTAAGAAAGTACCAACAGAACAGCCTCCTGGAGGGGTGTCATAGGCTGGCTCTGGACAGGAGCATGTATGTAAACTCTGGGCTTATCAGTTCTCATGTCTCTTAGCGCGCTTGCCTGCAGCTCGGTTTGATTACATAGTCCCTGGTGTCCATCCACCTATGTGTATTGTACCGACACACGTGGCGTTGTGTGCTCATGATCTGCCTGTCCTGGAAGGGGCCAGATGATCTATGACTCTGCTGGCCACTTGCTGAGCCTGCATTGATTTATCTGGGCCCATCCATCAGGGTTTAATAAAACGAAAAGACGAGCATCCATCAGCGGGAGAGGTTGGCAACAAGGTCCCGAGCCCTGGCGACCTGCTCTCCCGCCCCTGTGCACACAAGGGGAAGTTTTCTTGGCCCATACACAGCCCTGTGATCCCTGCCAAGAGACTCAGTCCAGTCCCCAGCCCCTGACCTTGTGGGTGCCTGGCAGGGCTACCTGGGCTCAGCTGAGCACAGCCCTCCAGGTTCTGGGCCGCTATGTGCCAATGCAGAACACAACTGTTAAAGCTCTGGGCTTTGTCCAAGCATTTTGACAAATTGCCTCTGCTAATGGCCCCTCACTCTCCCTGCCTCTGTGGTCTTTTAGAACCCTTCAGACCTCTCCTCAACCCAGCGGCAAGCTCCTGACACAGCCAGAAGCTGCCTGGGCCTTGCTTCAGCTAGTCTTCTGCTCAGACTGGTGGGTGTCTGGGACATACCGGTGGTTAAATATTTTCTTTATTACCACTGCCCAGATTCTCACCCCAGGCCTGTGTCCCGGGGCCTCTGAGAGGAACCGGCGCCAAGCCCTTGCCCCCGCAGTCCCTGGTGTGTGGGCCCCACAGAAGGCTGTCACTTACCCACACTTTTGGGCACTCGGAAGCCCACCCCCATGTCTCTGGTTGTCAGGTGCCGAGGCTGCAGCTGATTTCCCTGGACCAGCATGTTGGCATCCTGGGCTCCCGGCCTGTGGGTATTCGGGCTCTGGGCCACCTTCAGCCATGGGACAAATATAGGTGAGCTGACAGGCCAACATCTGGCTCCCTGAAGTGCTGGGGTCTTTGCCCATATGTGACCATGTATATCTCAGTCATGTGGCATTTATGGCCAAGTATAGGGGAAGTATATAGCTCAGGTTAGCTCAGGTGGTGTTTACATACTTGAGCCTGCGTGAGTGAACTCTGTGTGTGTGTGTGTATGTGTGTGTGTGTATCTTGTTTCTGTATATCTCTGGTTTTGCAACTTGAAAAGCTCAGTATATACATTCAGAACATACACTTGTATGTACTCCTGGGTCTCTGGGTGGTGGGGAGGGAACAGGCTCCCTCTGCAGCCTCATCCTTGCATTTCTTGCTGTCTAGGGAGATGGGAAAGAGCAGGGAACTACACTCTCCCTACAAAAGGCAACACTTCCGGAAAGCTGCCCAGCCCGACTGTGCCTTCTCATGGCCATGATTCCATCCTCCAGGCACAGGCTCCTCCTTTGCACCAGTCTGGTTCTCTGATGACTGCCCACCCCGTGGCTCAGCCTCTGGACAGGGAGAGGGTGCAGCTTTCCAGGGCCCAAAGCCAAGGGAAATTGACCAGGCATTCTGCCTGGCCTTGCTGGGTGCCCTCTGGGCTCAGTAGCTGCATCACCTAGCCAGGAAGGAGCTGAACTCCTAGGGCCCAAGTCCAGGCATCCAGGGTGTATGGGACTGCTATTGTATGCACATGTATGTGTATGCATGTATACCCATGTATGTGCGTGTGAATGTGTGTATATGTGTGTGTCTGCATACATGTGTTTCTGTGCGTGTATTGAGGAGAGAGTTTTTCCCTCCTCTCCCTCACCGGGTCCCCTAGAGGGCCTGGGGCAGAGGATTTCAACATCTGTAAGGAATCTGGGCGCATTGCCAAGGGTGACTCACCCATTGCCTCGGAGATGCTCAAGACAGTAATGGTCTTTCCGGCCAGACTTGGGGGTGGAGAATCCAGTGGGTCACTGTGCCCAGGGACACAGAGCTCTATCTTTCAACTAGGCAGGGCAGGGAGTTGGCTATCTACTGAGAGGTGACTTGACTGGTTTGATCCAGCGTTCCCATCAGCTTTGTTGGGAGGTCCGTTTGATCTTAGCCCCTGTCTGTCTGATGTAGCACCCCATCAACATTTCTGGTCTCAGGAAGGCAGGGAGGACACAGCCTCAGGGAGAGAGAGGGTCATAGCCACGAACCTGTCCCTTTGGGACTTTAGACTTGTGCCCTTGTTCAGAAGTTGATACCGCTTCAACATGCCTCGTCGGAGCCTAAGGCGAGATGATGCCCTTGAGCTGGCGGTCCCCTCAGCCTCTCCTTTTCTTTCTGTTCTGTCAGTAGCTGGGCATGCAGGGGAAAAGTCACTGGATTTTCTACTTTGAGTATGGGATGTAGAACACCACCCATTGCCCAGGACACGTGTGCCAGTGCACGTGGCAGCCCTGGGGGCATGGGTATGCATAGCTCATGCGTGTATAGTCATGTATACACCATTGCACGAAACCCCAAGGGAGCCCGTAGCTCATTTCCTCTGTCCCTACCAAGGTATAACACCTGGAGGAACATTTACACACGTGCGCGCACACACACACACACACACACACACACACACACACACGGCTCCCCACTGCCTGGGCTCTGGTTGAACTGCCTAGCATTTCTTGTTTCTTTCACTCCCTGTCATAGGCCTGGCCCCAGCGGGGGTTGTTGGGAGGCTGAGGTGCTGGGGGCTCTGGGCCTGTTCTGCTGTTGATTCACTTAGGAAAAGGTCACCGGTCTCAGCCTTCCCTGTGCTGAGTTCTTCCTCCACAGCCAGGGTCAGAGGCCAAGTATGCTCACAGCCTCAAGACAGACTAGTTTAAAGGTCCAGGACTATGGACACGCCCCCTCCTGAGGTCCCAGGAGCCCTGCTGGGTGGTCACCCTCCTGAGTTCCTAATGCTCTGGGCTAACTCTGTCTCAGGTGAGCGGTGCCCCACCTCACAGCAAGAAGGACTCAAGCTAGAACACAGTAGTGACCCATCAACCAACGTGACTGGTAAGTGCAGCCTCTGCCAGCCCTTACCCACTTCCTGGAGTAGCCTGTACTTCTCCTCACCTGCTTTTCTTCTGGTGTCCCCCAAAGGCTTCAACCTCATCCGCCGACTGAACCTCATGAAGACATCTGCCATCAAGAAGATCCGAAACCCCAAGGGGCCGCTCATCTTGCGGCTGGGGGCTGCTCCGCTGACCCAACCAACTCGGTAAAGGACTCTGGTTGGTGCTGGAGTTCATACTGACCTCAGCCACACCCCTGCAACTCTGGCCCTGGAGGCTGATTTGGGGACTCTCCTGCCAAAAGTCTTCCTATTGTCCACTGCTGGGCTTGCAGGGTGGGCTTTCTGTGTGAGGTGCCTGGAAACCCAGCCTGCCTCCCAGGCAATGGCAGGACCAAGTTTGAATCCCATGGTCACCATGAGAACCCCAGGGTGGTTTCGAGAGCCTGTGTCTAGATGAGTGTTACCTTGTGCTGCCCAATTGCAGCAGCCGTTGGGCAGTCTGGCTCCCGCTGACCAATGTCGCCTTGTAGCTGTGTTCATGCAGAGCCCTTGGTCTTTTTCTCAGCATCCCTCCTTCTACCCCAGCCTGTACACCTCACTGGCTTCCTTGGGAGCCCCCTTGCCAAAGTTGGAATGTAATGCTGAGATAGAAAAACATTTAAGTTATTTATTATGTGTATGTTTGTTATGCCTGCACATTATGCGTGTGCACTACATGTATGCAGTGCCTGTAGAGGCCAGAAGGGGGCATCAGATCTCCCGAGACTCCAGTTACAGCTGGTCTGAGATGCTCACAGTGGGTGCTGGGAATCAAACCCTGATTTTCTGGGAGAGCAGCCAGTACTCTTAATCCTCTCTCTGGTTCTCTGAGATGATAATTCAAGGATGCTGTTAAGGCTCCTCTGCCCCATTGTACCCCATGAGACTTCATGGGGACAAGCTCCTCCTCCATAGTTCCCCACTGGCTGTCCCAGCAGCCCATCAACCCTTAGCACCCAGAAGGTACTCGGTGAATATGTTAGGATGAACATGTGTGTGTGTGTGTGTGTGTGTGTGTGTGTCTTGGAGGTGCGAGCTGTATCCAGCAGGCTCATCAGTTCTCAGAGTGCCTCCTCTTCTCCATTGCAGACGAGTGTTCCCTGGGGGCCTCCCAGAGGAGTTTGCCCTGGTCCTGACAGTCCTTCTGAAGAAGCACACCTTCCGGAACACATGGTACTTGTTCCAAGTGACTGATGCAGATGGGTACCCACAGGTGAGTCCACCGCTTCCCTCCCCTAGTCCGTGGGCTGTGGTTGTATCAGTCTAACTCAGCTTCTATTCAAACATTGGTTTCTGGGCTTCTCCACTCTGTCGAGAGGCTACCCCCAGCACCCAACACATGCTCTCAGGATGCCCTCCTCTGTGACCCAGCTAGCTTTCTCCCCTCCTGTGAGATAAGCTTCAGGCCCCAACTTGGCCAAGCTATGCCTCTAGAGCTCTGAATCTCTGTCCTTTCTCTTTCCCAATTTGTCACAGATCTCCTTGGAAGTCAACAGCCAGGAGCGGAGTCTAGAGCTCCGGGCACAGGGCCAAGATGGTGACTTTGTGTCCTGCATCTTCCCAGTGCCCCAGCTCTTCGATCTGCGTTGGCACAAGCTGATGCTGAGCGTGGCAGGCCGGGTGGCCTCTGTGCACGTGGACTGCGTCTCAGCCTCCTCCCAGCCTCTGGGGCCCCGGCAAGCTATCCGGCCTGGGGGACATGTATTTCTGGGCTTGGACGCTGAGCAGGGCAAGCCGGTTTCAGTGAGTACTGGGTTCCGGTTTCTGCTCCTACCTTTCAGGGAGCCTTGAGCTCCTGGGGGTGTGTTTCAGAGCCCTAGTGGAGCCATTGCCTTTCCTAAGCAGCCTAACCAAGCTAACCCGACAGGCCAGGCCCTCCAGCACGCGGGTTCTTTATGTCTCCAGCATGGTCCTAGCATCTCTCTATTGACTCTGATCCATCCTAGTCAGACGGATCACCTACTAAATTTGCATATTTGCACCTTTGCTCCTGCCTCCTCCTCTACCTGCAATGCTTTTCCTTGAGTATTCATTTACAGAACGGGTCCAGTTTGGATGGAGCCCCCTCTTCTTGCCCGCCTCCCCCATCCCTCTCCGTTCTTTCCCTCCCTCCCTCCTCTCTCTGCTTTTGGCAACAGCTCTATTCTCCCTGATTTCCTCCCACCCCTGACCAGCCCGGAAAGACCCTAAAGTCAAATCCTGGGGCGAAGATGTCTTTGAGCTTCTTTGGGGACCATGGGAAAGCTGTCTGATCCTCTGATAAGATGAACTTGTGTGTCCCCTGCAGTTTGACCTTCAGCAGGCGCACATTTACTGTGACCCAGAGCTGGTGCTGGAGGAAGGCTGCTGCGAGATCTTACCAGGAGGGGTGAGTAGCTAGCTCCTAGCACACGCTGTGCTGGGGAGGGGGCAGCCTGCGTAGGGAAGGCAGAGGTCTGAGGGTGCATCTGCCTCTGTGCTGACCCTGGCTGCCTTTCCCCCATATTGAGCAGTGTCCCCCAGAGACCTCCAAGGCGCGCCGGGACACCCAGAGTAATGAACTCATTGAGATCAATCCTCAGACGGAGGGCAAGGTCTACACCCGATGCTTCTGCTTAGAGGAGCCTCAGAACAGCAAGGTGGGTGAGCAGGGCAGACGGTTCTACCCCTAACCTGGCTGAGGCCTGCCACCAGCTTCAGCTGGCCATGTACCTAGGCTGGGGAAGTCCCCCAAGTGTGGCCTCAATGTAGGCATTACTTTATGGAACTCAGGGAGGCAGAGAGAAAGAGCCCATGGGGTAGCTCTATGCCTGCTACTTGTTGGCACTAAACACGCTGCAGCCCTGTTTCCGACTCTAGCTAGACCATCCTGTGGAGGGCAGGACCCCATTTGCAGTTTCTCCTATGCAGGGAAATCTGGGCCCAGAGGCCAGGCTGCACTGGTCTCTGGGCTCTCTTACTTCCCCAGCACCATGGCCAGCCACCCTGTCCACTCTCAAGCTCTTTGGGGATGGCAGAGGAACCTCTTCCTTCCCTCAGCCCCACCCTCAGGCTGGGCAGTGTCCCTGCCTACCCAGGCAGCATGCCCAGCTTTTGGCTGCAGAAACACAAGATCCCATTGATTCAATGCCTGTTTTCTACGACATCACATGGAGGGGGGGAAGGGGTGCCCGTGGGGACAGCCTCAGGGGCCTGAGCAAACCCTTGATGATCTGGGAGGTGCCAGATGCCAAACTAAGGGGGGTGCCTGGCATTCATGTGCTCTGCCTGGATACCCCATTCCAGCATGGACCCCAGAACTGTCCCTCTGTCTGCCCAGGTGGACGCTCAGCTGATGGGAAGAAGCAGCCAGAAGGCAGAACGGGGGACAAAGGTAGAGACGGCAGCTGAGGGGGTGAGCCCACGGTGCCCCCTGTCTGCCCTGCATTCCCTCCATAAAACCCCTGCGAGAGATGCTGTGCTCCCAGGCTCTTCCTGCCCGGACAGAGCTCGGCTGCATGGTGCCAGCTCTGAGAAGGGAAGATAGACTGGGCGGGACACAGTCCTGGGCATTCTCTAGAGAGCTGGCTCCTGCCTGTTCTTGTACAAGGGCTGGGAGCAATGTTTGGCCCCAGGTTCCTCTCTCACTCCCATGTCTCCTTTTTCTCAGGCCCACCAGGAGACTGGAGTCAATGAGGTGAGCCTTGTCTGGGCTGGACTCTAGGACTCTGGGAGGGAGGTGTCAGCACTCACTCGTTGGATAAAGGTTTGAGGCATAGAGCCGAAGGTGTAGGGGTGATGGATAACTGAAGTACCCAACGTTCCTGAGGGTTCAACTCTAGGCCTTGATTGCCCTGGATGTCCAGGAAGCCATTTCTGCTGAGCCAGAAGCCAGTAGCCATGGGCATCTGGGGAAAACCTAAGTCATAGCTGCAGAACCCTTTTCACTGACATATTGTGTGGCCTTGGGCTTGTTAATGTTTTACTGTTTCTGTCTCCATTTTCTTTTGTTCCTTTTGAAGAGGTGCTGTTTGGACCTTGAGGTGTGTGTGTGTGTGAGCGTGTGCATGTGCGTGTGCGTATGTGTGTGTGTGTGGGCAGGGCTAATCTCAGAGGCTCAGAACTGACCTGCAGGCCTGTTCTTCCTTTGCAGTGCCCACCCTGTGCCCGCAGTGCCCGGGAGAGCAATGTAAGTGAATGGAGAGGCATAGACAGTCTGGGAGTGGGCGTTGCCTGGAGTGCACTGGCGCTTCCTGGTAGAGCACAAGGGGGGCTTTGTTCAGTTTCCCATCACTCCCCTGCCTGATTCCCAGAGCTGTGCTTGTCCCCACCCCTAAGCCCACCAAGCCAGGGTGGGGGTGGAGAACAGGACTCAAGACCTTGGCTGCTGATTTCTGCTGTGCAGTTGCCTCCAGGCCTCAGGCCCACTTTGATAGGAAGGTGCCATATGACACCTTGGAGACCTAGAGGAGGGGAGGAGTGTCACATAGCTCAGAGCTTGGGCATTCTGCTCCTCCTCCTCCTCCTCCTCCTCCTCCTCCTCCTCCTCCTCCTCCTCCTCCTCCAGCTAGCCTAGCCCAGGCTTCCCAGTAGGAATTGTAAGGACAGGGCTTGGGGCTCACATGAGCCATTTGGTCCCTATTGTGCCACTTCTGTGGACAAAGAGACTGTTCTGAGCATCCATTCCCAAAAGGCATGAACCCCTAATTCTGGGGGGACTTAGAAGTACCCACACTTCTTCCTGCCTGCCTGCCTCTCTCTCTCTACCCAGTCTCTCATCAAATCCCAGATGCGCTGGGGTTGCCATGGCAACCGAGTGACCATGTTAGCCTAACAATTTGAGGTGGGGCTGGCCAAAAGCAGGCAGGTTGGAGAAAGCAGACCCCTATGTTGGCTTTATAGCCTTGAAAAATAGCCAGCAGGCTAATTGGCCTAGGGGCAGAACTGGCGTTGGGACTCCGGTCCTACCATCATGCTGTGTGAACCAGCTGACTTGCTTGCCCCCTCTAGGCCACTGGTTGCTCCCTGAAGTTCAATATTCTCTTCCTTCTTTTGTTCCCTTAGGTCACACTTGGTCTCTCTGGCCTCAAGGTAAGGCCTAGAAGTGAACAGAATTCTCCTGTGGTCTTCTGTGGTCCTTCCCACTTCCCTGTAGCTCTGCGTTTCTAGCAGGACTACCCCAGTGTGCATAAGCACCCTGTGTTAGAACCAGTGGGTGTATGTAGAGAGTCCAAAACTATACTCTGCTGAGGCCCTCTGTGGACCAGGCCCTGGGCCCTGTGTGTGTAATACCCATCCTAGGAGGCAGTGTTCCCCTTCAGCATCAGGGGATACTGAGGACCCTGTCAGTCATCGGGCAGTGGTTGTGTGTGGGTGTGCCTGTACGCTCTGGAACACACGTCTGTGCCCATGTGGCCACAGGCTGAAGGTTGAACCCATATACACCTGCGGGCCTAATGGGCCTTGAGCTTCTGAGTGGCATGGCTCATGTAAGCAAATGCTGTGTTTCCCTTGCCGGCTGTGGGCTCTGCCCGTGTATGGTCTCTGCAGCACCCCTGGCTTTCGTGCTCATTCCTGGAGGCGGGTGTTGCATCAATTCTGTTTTATTGATGGGAAATCTGAGTCCAGGGAGGTGACCTGCCTCTGCCCTGGGTCCCGTGTTAGCAAGCACCAGGCTTGAGCTCAGGAAACTTGACAATTAGCGGCCATGGGTTCACATCATCCTACATGAGTACGCAACGTGTTCACGTGCCGAGGACATGCTGCTGTGTGTGCTAATGTGCATGCCCGGGGGTGTGGGGGAAGGAATACTCCCTGTGTGAGACTGTAGGTTTGCTAAGCAGCCTTGTGGTGTATATGGAATCCATGTAGTGTGTGTAATGAGTGCATGGTGTGGAGGAGTGGGAGAGGGGAGTGTGTGTGTGTGTGTGTGTCTGTTTGCAGAGTCGATGGGTGGAGGAGGGAACCAGGGGTGGGGAGCACTTTTTGGAGGCTCCCTTTCAGCACAGTCATCATTTTGGTTTTCCCCACAGGGAGGGAAGGGTGAACGAGGCCTGACCGGACCATCAGGCCCCAAGGGAGAGAAGGGAGCACGGGTAAGTGTGCCCTAACCAAGTCCGCGTCCAGGCCTCTCTCACCTAGCTGGGGCTTCATGGGTGTGACCTAGCATCCCTTGTTCTCTCAGTGGGAAGCCTGGTCGCATGGACATTTCAACAGGGTTCTATCAGGGTTAATGTGTAGAAGCTTCTATTCTAGGAGCACCTGGGCCTTTCCTGGCAGCAGGTTTTTGTTGACACCCCCAGAAGGTCCCAGCCTTGACCCCTGTTCCTTATTCACAGGGCAATGACTGTGTCCGCATCTCCCCAGACGCCCCACTTCAGGTGAGACTGACTGGGAGGTGAGGCCTGTCTCAGGGCTAAGGCAGGGCCATTCTGGCCACTTAACCCCTCATCTCCTTTGTCAGTGTGCAGAAGGGCCGAAAGGAGAGAAGGGAGAATCAGGGGACTTGGTAAGCCTGGGACCCGCCACGGGGCAGGATGGGTCCTGGGTTCAGCCTCAACAATCATTTGTGCCCCCTTCCTCATCTCAGGGACCCTCAGGAGCCCCAGGATCAGCAGGCCAGAAGGTAACAGGCTGATGCTTGGAGGAGTAGGTCCCTGATGGACCGCAGGCACTATGTTCAAGAGGAAGGAAGTGTCTAAGGTCTTCCTAGAGGATGGCGACAGTTGGCAGGATTGACTGTCCCTGCCCCATCCCTTCTAGCCTTCTGCCTGGTCCAAACACCCGCCACATCTAGAAGGGAATGCCTGCATGTTTGTTGAATGCGCAGTCTGGCTGGTTTGGAAGTTCTTTCTGTTGTCTGCCCTCCTGTGGAAGGCATTCCTTTATAGAAGAGGCAGAGTCAGGGAGGGGGACTCTGGAAGGCACTTGCCCCTCCCCTGACAGGAACTTCGCTGCTTCTTTTCCTCAGCCTGCTCCCCTGTCTCTTCCTTCTCCAGGGCCAGAAAGGGGAGAAGGGTGACGGAGGCCTCAAAGGACTGCCGGGAAGGCCAGGACGAGATGTATGTGGCTGGGAACCTGCTCCCTAGGCCTCAGAATGCTAAGCTCTAACTCAGAGTCCACCCTCCTCCTCCTGGCCAAGGAAGTGAGGTGCTACGTCCCAGAAGGCATAGCAAAGAGGGAACAGCTGCTGAACCCGGCCTCTTGACCCTCAGCCTTTGTCATTTGCTGGTCTCAGGCACCAGTTGGGGTCTGGCATTGGGGGAGGGAAGGTGAGGGTTAATTACCCTCCTGTCTCGGTGGGGAAGGTACCAGGATCCTGGTTGTCCCTACCCGGCCCTCTTATCCACAGGGTCGGCCAGGAGAGATCTGTGTCATTGGGCCCAAAGGGCAGAAAGTGAGTTGCAGGTCTGGGTGTGGGAAGAGGGTATAAAGGTAAGGTTGTGCCTCTCATACTCACTTACGTGTGCGTGTGCAACAGGGAGACCCTGGCTTTGTTGGGCCTGAGGGACTGGCGGGAGAGCCTGGGCCCCCTGGCCTCCCCGGACCACCTGGGATAGGACTGCCTGGGACTCCTGTAAGTGTCCTTTCACCTGTCCTGCTGTCCTCTCCTGAAACCTTTGTGCCACCCAGGGTGGGGCTGAGTTGGGGATAAGACTTGGTCCCAGGAGTGCGGGTTGGAGGGTGGCTTAAGACAAAACTGATCACCATGCTATGAAGAGGAAATGTGTATCACCCTGTTTCTGCCATCAGGGAGATCCAGGTGGCCCACCAGGCCCTAAAGGAGAAAAGGTAGGCACAGGGGTGTTGTGGGCACTGCAGGCAGGGGTGCGAGATCATGCAGTGTGTGTGTCAGGAGGTGACCAGACATTGGGCTGAGAGAGGCTCAAGTAGCCAGAGTGCATGGGGTAGGAGGATTGTCTCTACTTCAGTACTAGCTGGGGTGGGAGCCTTGGCCTTGGTGAGCAGCCAGTACTGGAACTCTCTGTCTGTCTGTCTGTCACCTCCTCCTTGTTGTACTAGGGAAGGGTGCTCAGAGCCCTTGTTATCTCTTATCTTTTCCTAGAACTAGGCAAGCAGGAAGACAGGCAATAGGAAGAGAGGGTTTATCTTGCCAGTGGTCCACATGGAGATGGGAGGCTCAGCTGGGGGTCAGAATGAAGAGGCAAACAGGCAAAGGTCACATCCGTGGGAGCCTCCCCTTTAACCCTTCTGATTACAGGGCAGCTCTGGAATACCAGGAAAGGAAGGCCCAGGAGGGAAGCCGGTGAGTGGCCACAGTCCACCATGCCCAGATCTGCTCTTCCAGAGCCTCTGGGGAGAAGGGCTTGTGTCCTCAGCTCCTTCCCAGCATACCAAAATACCAATTCCTGTGCCCGGTATTAATGCCCCATGTTTTTTGTTTGTCTGTTTGTTTGTCTTTAAATTTTCCCAATAGGGGAAGCCAGGAGTGCCTGGGACAAAGGGAGAGAAGGTAAGCTCGGGGCCTGGCTGCCCTAGGTTGGGGTGGGAGCAGGTTCCACACTGAAGAGCAGGGACACTCTGCCCAGGTGCCGGGCCTGCCTCAGTTGACCTCAGGCGACATTTCTTTTACTGTGTCCATATTACTGTGGAAGGTTTGTGATCAGATCAGGAGCTTGCCGGGGGGGGGGGGGGGGTCAGCCATATGCAGACCCTGCCTCAGGCGGCTGCAGGGTTTATGAGCATGGAAGGTCACTGAGCTTCTCCCCCTGCAGGTCTCATATGTGTTAGGGACACATGTCAGTGACATATGTGTCAGGGACACATGTCAGTGACATATGTGTCAGGGACACATGTCAGTGACATATGTGTCAGGGACACATGTATCTCCCCTGGCTTGCTTTGAGGACATAGTCTCGGGATGTCGGGGACTCCTGTCCTGAAT
The DNA here is from genome assembly GCF_947179515.1 of Apodemus sylvaticus. Classification (NCBI taxonomy): domain Eukaryota; kingdom Metazoa; phylum Chordata; class Mammalia; order Rodentia; family Muridae; genus Apodemus; species Apodemus sylvaticus. The sequence goes on from NC_067474.1 coordinate 143,738,809, forward strand.
GAATGAGTCACTTGGACAGGAAGACCCTGCAGTTGTCCCGTTGTCCACTTTGATGATGGGAAACAGCTAATACTGCTGTGCCAGGAGGCTTTGTCCTTCCCAAGGTCTCAGCCTCACCCTAATCTCCTATGGTTCTTCTCTTCTGCTAGGGTGACCCCTGTGAAGTGTGTCCAACACTGCCCGAAGGGTTCCAGAATTTTGTGGGGCTCCCTGGAAAACCAGGGCCTAAAGGAGAACCGGGGGATCCTGCTCCGGCCACGGTGAGTACCCAAGTGGCCATGGAGGAACAAGGGACTCTGTGCTTCTCAGTACCACCAAGTTAGGCCTAGCGTGTAGCCTAGATGGGATTTGAACCATAGAGCTTGGTGTGGGCTAGAGTGTCCTCCCAGGTTTCCATGGCAACCTCCCAGCACTTTCCCCATGAGACTCTAGGGTATCCTTTGGGCAAGGTAGGGTGGAACCATCTCTTCCTGTAAGTGAAGCTTGGCTGGGTTTGGAGATTAGGTAGAGAAATGAAAGAAAGTGGTGAGGGCCAGGGTTAAGGTCGTGGGCCAGCCTCCTCATCGGACTCCTTCATATACCCTCTCTTTCAGGAGGGCCTAGGAACTGTTGGACTGAAAGGTGACCGGGTATGTAAAGACCTTTCTAATGTGGACATTTAGGCTAAGTTTATTTCCCTTTTTGTTCTGTGGGTCGATGGCTGCTCCCTCTAGGGTAAATCCCTCAGGAATAGGGCGATTTAAAGGGCATATATGCGGTATGTCACACTCTGTCCTTACATATGGTTAGAGCATTTGGGCTGCCCCGGTATGTCTAGTCTTAGCCCACAAACCAATTTTTTTTTTCCTTGCAGGGAGATCCAGGCATCCAAGGAATGAAAGGAGAGAAGGTAAGAAGCCCCGGGGCCCTGGTCCTCGCCTTCTGTCCACCTGAGAGAACTTTGACTGTTCTCTTTCTTCCCTAGGGGGAACCCTGCTCATCCTGCAGTTCAGGTGTCGGGGCCCAGCACCTTGGGCCCACCATGGGGGGCAGTGAAAATGTGGGCTCCCCTGGCCATGGCTTGCCTGGCCTCCCGGTGAGTGACTCGCCCTTGGCATGCTAGTGACTGTCCTGGCTCTTGAGGTCCCATGCTTTGGGGCAGGAACCAAGAGGTAGCCACTAAGCAGCCTATCCTCTGGTACTTTCCTCCGTCCCTGTGCTAGGCTGCTCCTTGTAAAGTAGTAACTGTCTAGCAATCCCTCGTTCCTTTCTCTTGCTGGTCGACACTGGGAGCATGGAGGGATGTCAGACAAAGATGCTGTAACTCCATCTTGGTGTTTTGTTTTGTTTTAAGGGAAAGTCTGGAATTCCTGGGCCCAGAGGCATGAAAGGAGAGAAGGTGAGATCTGGGCTAGGTATCAGGGTGGGGGGTGGGGAGTACGGGGGGTGGGGGGCACAGGCAAGGTGGGAGCAAGAGGGGGCAGCCCTGGGAAGCAAGTGAGGCAGGGGCCAAACTGCAGCCTCACATAGAAGCACATCCATCAGGGTTTCCCTGAGCGGAGTCAAGGGATTTAGTTCCAAGAACCTCATGTTCTCCACGAGAATTCCTTAGTGTTGTATTTTTAATTTAATGATAATCTAAAACGATTAAGCACATCCAAGACTACCTTAAAGCAAAATAATATTTAACTCTCCCTTTCTACTTATTATGTGCCAGGCACAGTTCCAAGCCTTGTGCACGTTTTAATCTCGTTTCATTCTCTCCAAGTTCTAATGGAGTCCATTCCTCCACTGTTCCCATTTTCCGGATGAGGAAAAGGAGATGTAAAAAGGCCCAGGGATCATCCAATGCCTCGTGGGTGTTTGAGCCCGGGGAAGTCTGGCCCCGGAGTCTATGATCTCCAGTACTTGGCTGGTCGGCTGGGTTTGGAGGCCCATTTTCACATTTGTATTTATGATTGTTCTGGAGATAGATGAGTGGGCTGGATTTCTAACAGAGGGTTGCTCAGATGAGGGGCTCTGTGGACATGAGAGTGTCTAAGGGGGAGACACATTGGTGGCAGGAGTGTTCAGACTCTCATGGTGTCTTAGTCAGGGTTTCTATTCCTGCTGCACAAATATCATGACCAAGAAGCAAGTTGGGGAGGAAAGGGTTTATTCAGCTTACGCTTCTGCATTGCTGTTCATCACAAAAGGAAGTCAGGACTGGAACTCAAGCAGGTCAGGAAGCAGGAGCTGATGCAGAGGCCATGGAGGGATGTTACTTACTGGCTTGCTTCCCCTGGCTTGCTCAGCCTGCTCTCTTATAGAACTCAAGAATACCAGCCCAGGGATGGTACCACCCACAAGGGGTCCTCCCCACTTGGTCACTAATTGAGAAAATGCCCCACAGTTGGATCTCATGGAGGCACTTCCCCAACTGAAGCTTCTTTCTCTGTGATAACTCCAGCCTGTGTCAAGTTGACACACAAAACCAGCCAGTACACATGGTATTTCTCAAATGGAGTTTTAGTACCTGTCCTAATCCCTGCTCACCTTCCATTAGTGTGTATGTGCCTGTGTGTGTGCATAGGCGTGGGTGTGCATGTGTGAACAAGTGCAAGTGTGCACGTTACTGAGATTGAACCAGGATCTAGCACATGCTTTGCAAGCATCGAATTACGTCCCCTGTTCCATAGAAACCTGAGGAACCTTTATTTTACCCTTTATTTTGTGATAGGGTCTCACACTAAGTTGCCCAGGTTGACTTTGAACTCAATATACCTTAGACAGGCCTTGACCTGTGATTCCCCCTACCTACCCCTCCTTAAATAGCTGGCTTAGAAGAGGCCCGTGCCACCAAGCGTGAGGAGCTTTTTCCATCACAGCAAATAGCATAACCCAAATCCCCAAAGCCAACGTCATCCTTCACTCCTTTCCCCGCATCGGTTCCCCCTTCATCCAGCCCAGCCATAAGTCCCGATGGTCCTGTCCACATCTCCCTCGCTCTCCCTGCTTCTCTCCATGTGTGCCACTGGGTCCCCATGGTCTCACTCCTGATGGTAGTGACCTCCTCTGGCCTGCGTGTGTCCACTGCGGCCCTTCAACAGCCCATTTATCACCGAGCAGTTAGTGCGCCTTTGTAGAAAGAGCTGCAAGACAGAACTTCCTGCTTACATGCCTTCTGGGACCTGACTCTGTGCCACAGGCCTGCCGGCCCTCATTCTGAACGTCCCCCCTCCTCAGTGCCTTCCTTTGCTTTAGCCATCAGAGCTCCTTCCACTCTGAAATCTGTGGAGACTGTTCCCACCTCCAGACTTCACTCCCGTAGAAACACAAAGGCCCCCTCCCGCCTCCTTTCAGAGGCTGCCTCATTCTCATCTTTGGGATGATCATGGTCCTACTTCTGAGCACTCGGTGTAAACAGGATCCCTTCTTGGTCTGCGTCATTGTCTCGCTTCCTTCATCACACTCGTTAGCGCTTAATGTGCCTCTTTTAAAAGCTCCAGCCGTAAACTGCTTGCCTTGCAAGCATGAGGACCTGAATTTGAATTCCTGGTGGCATCCACCCAAAAAGCCAAGAGCTGCTGGGCGGTGGTGCCACACGCCTTTAATCCCAGCACTTGGGAGGCAGAGGCAGGCAGATTTCTGAGTTCGAGGCCAGCCTGGTCTACAAAGTGAGTTTCAGGACAGCCAGGGCTACACAGGGAAACCCTGTCTCGGGAGAAAAAAAAAAAGGAAGAAAAAAAAAAAAAGAAAATACATTTTAAGGAATATATTCTGATCAGTTTCCAAAAAACCAAAAAAAAAAAAAAAAAGTCAGGAGCCATAGCACTGAGGGCGAGGAGACCCACCAAACCCTGGAGCTCACTGACCAGAGCTGCAGGGTCAGTAAGGAGAGGGGCGAGGGGCTAGAGAGAGGGTTCATCTCAGTCAAGAGCACTGGCTGTTCTTCTAGAAGATCCGGGTTCGATTCCCAGAAACCAATGGCAGCCCACAAATGTTTGTAACTCCAGTTCCAGGGGAATCTGACATCCTGACACAGGCAAAACACTAATGCTCATAAAATAAAAATAAATAGGGGACTGGAGAGATGGTTCAGTGGTTAAGAGCACTGACTGCTCTTCTAGTAGGTCCTGAGTTCAATTCCCAGCAACCACATGGTGGCTCACAACCATCTGTAATGGGATCTGATGCCCTCTTCTGGTGTGTCTGAATGGAGCAATGGTGTACTCATATACATTAAACAAAATCTTTTAAAAAAAATAAATTAATTAAAACGTGGAGAATGATCAAGGAAGATGCCTCATGTCAACCTCTAGCCGCTGCTCTTGTATACATACCACACATGTGCACACACATGCGTACACATACACTCACACGAACACACACACACACACACACACTGCTGAGAATATACTTCAGTTGGTAGACTGCTTGCTTGGCATGCTCAAAGCCCTGAGCTTGATCCCAGCATTTATAAACTGGGCAAGGGGATGCTCACCTGAGGCAGGAGGATCAGAAGTTCAAGGTCGTCCTTGACTACATAGCAGAGGGTTACTTTTTTTAATATATAAAAAAGCTCTTTCGTGTGCAAGGTCCAGGAGGCATTTTTGTCTGTGATGTTCACATTCATAGCACTTAGCCTAGTGCTCAGGAACAAAGGGCATTTGATGAACAGCTCTTGGAGAAAAGACTATGCCATCTCAGCCTTGGTAGCGTGAGGCTAGATCTGGGCTTCTGGGATGGGAACTGATTGTAGAGACATAGCTTCAAGACTGTGGCTGACAAGGCCAGGGGCTCACTGGGGAGCTGGGGGGAGTCCTAGTCCTCGAGTCTCACTAAGACTGGCTTGTGTTCCTGTAGCTCTTCCTGTTTCCCCTTTAACTGTATGCTCTCTGCTTGGCCCTCAGGGTAGTTTTGGCGACGCAGGGCCAGCTGGCGATCCGGTAAGTTCTCTTCAGATGGCAGTGTCTTAGGGGATGCAAGATGGCTGGTGCTGCTCTCACAGGGAAACTGAGAGGCTTGGGCTGTGTCTGCACAGGCTAGGCTGGTGCTGGACATTGTTTTATGTGGCTTCTCATGCAGGGACCACCAGGACCAGTGGGACCAGCTGGCAGCAAAGGGGCAAAGGTCAGTCTGGGGCATCCCTTGCTTGCTGCCAGGGCACACCTCTGAAGATGTCTCTGTTCTGGCCCATTCTACTCCAAATCCTGGGTCCCCTGCAGTCTGTCGGGTAAATTCCGGCTCTTACTAGTATGGGCTTGCTTCTGTCTTGTTTTGTCCTGTGCTCCCAGTCTCTCCTGAGACATCATTGACTTGGTAGATGTGCCACATTGGCGCTGGCTACATTCTGCAGACCCAGATCCTGAACCTCAGGCCGCCACGGGAGCCCCTTAACCCACTGTCCTCGCTCTGCAGGGGGAGCCGTGTGAACCCTGTGCAACCTTGTCCAAGCTACAAGATGGGGACGCTCGTGTGGTTCATTTGCCTGGCCCAGCCGGAGAGAAGGGAGAGCCTGGGCCCCCAGGCTCCGGGCTGCCTGGGAAGCAGGTAAGTTCTGGAGCCGGTCATGGGCAGATGCCAGAAAGCGCAGAGGTCCCCGCAGCATCTCTAGACTTCCTGGGCGGAAGGGCCAAGTGGGATGAGATCGACACCTCTGTGTCCAGCGCAGCCTGCTTCCATGCTTGGTACAGGCTCTGTCCTTCATCCTGGGACATAGAATGGCAGAGCATCAGCAGAGCTGGGTTCCAAGCTGGCTCTGGTTTTTTTTGTTTTTTTTTTAAATAAGATCTTTGACTTGAGCACTTTTGTTCTCTGTCTCTCTGGGTCTGGTTCTTGGAGATGACACTAGGTCACGATTTGTGTGAGGCCCTGAGTGGCGCACAGAGACGCCAGAGAAATAGCAGTTGTAACTGTGGTCTGAGAGCTGCTGTTAGTGGTGACAGCAAACACTGGCCCGGCCGAAGAATAATCTCACAAGAACTCTGTGGTGCAGAAGCCTACATTGTTTGATCACCCTCGTTTGACTGATGGGGAAACTGAGGCTAGATGAGGGGGATGGGGAGGTGACCTGCCTAGGTCATACAGGCAGAAGTGTCTCCAACGCTAGCCAGGTTCCCTAGCAATGGCGTCTCACGGTCCCCACATCCCCTGGGTCTCCCACAGTGCTGGGTACCCAGGGATGTTCATTCTGAGGGCATGGGTTCTGAGACCATTTCCTCCTTAGGGTAAAGCAGGAGAACGTGGACTCAAGGGGCAGAAGGTGAGAGAATGTGATGGGCATAGAGGTGGGTGGGTACCCTAGTCTCCATACAGGCCTCTCTGTCCCCTCCTCCCCTCCCTCCCTTCCTTCCTTCTCCCTCTCCCTTTCTCTCCTCTCTCTCTCTCCTTCCTTTCTTCTTTAATTGAAAATACATTTTAGCCGGGCAGTGGTGGCGCACGCCTTTAATTCCAGCACTTGGGAGGCAGAGGCAGGCAGATTTCTGAGTTCGAGGCCAGCCTGGTCTACAGAGTGAGTTCCAGGCAGCCAGGGCTACACAGAGAAACCCTGTCTCGGGAAAAAAAAAAAAGGAAGAAAAAAAAAAAGAAAATATATTTTAATGGAATATATTCTGATCAGCTTCCCCCCAAACTCCTCCCAGATCCTCTCCACCTCCCCACCCATCCAGCTCCATGTGACCCCCACCCTCCTCTCTCTCTGAAACAAACCGCCCCCTTCCCTTGGTTGCTCCTGCCAATCTCCACCCCCTTCTTAGCTCCCAGCCCCCAGAAGGGACTGTGATTGCCCACAGGTCTCAAGGGGCACCCTGCCCCGAGCTGGGTGACACTTGTTCTCCTTAAATACGACCCCATACAGGGGGATGCTGGGAATCCAGGAGACCCTGGAACGCCGGGCACCACAGGGCAGCCTGGAATATCCGGAGAGCCTGGGATTCGGGGTCCTGCAGGACCAAAAGGAGAAAAGGTGGGTGGGCCAGGCCTGGGGGAGGGGTCTGTAGCGTGGGCAAATGGAAATGAAGGGGCGATACTGAGTGGGACTGCGGAGAGAGAGCCTCGAGGGAGCCCAGAGCATCCGATGCCACAGGCGCTTTACTGCAGCTTGGAGTATCTGGGACCGATTTTGTTTTCTCGGTGGAGGAGAGACAGAAGAGGGGTGGGGCTCTCAGAGGATGCAGGGGCTCCCTTTGCAATGCCCCCAGGCCTAGCTCACAGGCATCCCCTGTCTCTGACTAGGGTGATGGATGCACTGCCTGCCCTAGCCTGCAGGGGGCGTTGACCGGTGGATCGGGACTGCCTGGGAAACCAGGTCCCAAAGGAGAGCCAGGTCCTGAAGGTGTGGGTCGGCCCGGTAAACCAGTAAGTGCCACCGGCCCGTTCTCCCATCCTTCCCTGCCTGCGTGTGGCGTTCTCTGTCTGTCCAACACACCGAGGGTAATCCATGGGCTCCCTTGTACCTTTTAGGGCCAACCTGGTCTACCAGGAGTTCAAGGGCCCCCAGGACTGAAGGGCACTCAGGTTTGTATGGGAATGGAGGCTCCCTGGAGTGCTTCTCTGGGAGGAGGAGGGGGGAGAGGGGGAAGGGGAGGGAGCAGGGAGGGGGGGGGGAGAAGGAGGAAGAGGGGGGAAAGGGAGGAGGAGGGGAAGGGGAGGAGGAAAAGGAGGAGGGGGAGGGGAGGGGGGAGAGGAGGAGGAAAAGGAGGGGGGAGGGGAGGGGGAGAGGAGGAGGAGGGAGGAGGGGGCAGGAGGAGGAGGAGGGGGCAGGAGGAGGAGGAGGAGGGTAGGAGCTGTGGGACTGAAGGCCTGGAATGAGGAATTCCTGACTGGTAAAAGGTGGAAGTAGAGAAGGCTTCAAAGAGGCTGGGGCCTGGGCTGAGAATTTCCAGCCAGGGGTTGTTTTCCCTCTTCAGGGAGAGCCTGGACCTCCAGGCACAGGAGCTGAGGGAGCCCAGGTGAGTATGTCTCCCATCTTTGCCTTCCTGCTTGCTTCCAACACTTCCATAGCTGCCAGCTCCCCAATCCAGAGGCCTTTTCTGTCACTACATGCTAAGGGCACAGCTATGGTCAGGGGTCACAGCAGTCTCAGCCTGATATCTGGATATCTGTATTGGTCTCTCTCTCTCTCTCTCTCTCTCTCTCTCTCTCTCTCTCTCATTTTTTAAATGGAAACAGAGTCTCTCTACATAGCCCTGTCTATCCTGGATCTCACTATGTAGACCAGGCTACCCTTGAACCCACCCTACTCTGTCAGTGCCTCTGTCTCCTAAGTGCTGGGATTAAAGAAGGGCACATCCCACCATGCTTTGCCAGAATTTGGCTTTGCCCTTATTACCTTAACCCTTGAGTCTTCTTGGGGAGCTCTCTTGAGTTGGGGATGACAGACATCCTCCCAGATCTGCCAGCGACACGGGTACAAGGGGCAGGCAGGTGCCTTTGGCCACTGTGCCGCAGACTGCCTATTTTGACTTGCAGGGGGAGCCTGGAATCCAGGGTTTGCCTGGCACTCAGGTAGGTCTATGGCCTGGAGGTGGCTGACGGGGCAAGGGACCATTTTACTGGAAGAGATTACCAGATGTGCTTCCATTTGCAGGGCCTTCCCGGACCTCGGGGACCCCCTGGCTCAAGTGGAGAAAAAGGTGCCCAGGTGAGCCTCCTCTGCCGCAGTCGCTGGAGCTGCAGCATGGGCACCTGAGGCCAAGGGACGCTGGTCAGAGGGGCGGGCGCCTGAGATCCAATTGTGTGCCTCTCACTGCTGGCTTCAGATCATGCCTCAGCAGCCTGTCCTCTCCCCACAGGGACCGCCAGGGCCCAAAGGAGCCACAGGACCCATGGGACCTCCTGGTGCTAGTGTCTCTGGGCCTCCGGTAAGAGCCTTTCCTACACAGGACTATGCTGGGCCCATGACACTGTTGCTGGGGAGAAGGCGCTGAGCTACCGCTCCTGTCTCCACAGCCTGGGATGGGAGGAGACAAGCCTCCTGGGCTGTCCTCAGGAAAGGAAGACACACTGGGATTGTCTTTAAATGTTGATAGTTTATCTCCACCAAGTTTCTCTCTCTCTCTCTCTCTCTCTCTCTCTCTCTTTCTCTCAGTATGTATGTGCGTGTGTATGCATGTGTGTGTGTATGCGTGTGTGTGTGTGTGTAAGTTTGGATGCTAGGAATTGAACTCCAGTCCTCTGGAAGAGCAGCAAGTACTCTTAATCTTAACTGCTGAGTCATCTCTCAGTACGCGCCTCTCTCTCTCTCTCTCTCTCTCTCTCTCTCTCTCTCTCTCTCTCTCTCTCTCTCACACACACACACACACACACACACACACATGTTCAAGGCTTGCTACATAAGCTGGAGGTCCCAAATTTGACCCATGGGTCCCCACATCCATGTAAAAAGTCAGATGTGGCCAGGGATGCGGCAAACGCCCTTAATCCCAGAAGGCAGAGGCCCTGGATCTCTTCAAGTTCAAGGCTAGCTTGGTCTACACCGCCTATTTCAGGACAGCCAGAGCTATAGAGAGAGATCCTGTCTCAAAACCAAACAACTCAGGAGACAGAGGCAGGTGGATTTCTGAGTTAAAGGCTAGCTTGATCTACAGAGCAAGTTCTAGGACAGCCAGGGCTACATAGAGACATCCGGTCTCAAAAAACTACTACCACCACCACCAATAACAACAACAAACACCGGTCAGATGTGACTTCGTGTGCCTGTGGCCCCAAAGCTGTAATCCCTAGGGCTCGCTGGCCAGTCAGCCTAGACTAATGGGAAAGTTCCAGGTCCCCAAGAGAGGTCATCTCCTAAACAAACAAACAAACAAAAGCCAGGATAGGTGGTTCCTGTGGAATGAGAGCCAAAGTTCATTTCTGACCTCTCCACATGCACACACACACATATGTGTACCCATACCTGTAAACATATGCACACATACACATGCACACGCATACGTGTGCACACACATTCACACACACACAATTTTCCTTTTATTTTATGTGTATGACTGTTTTGCTTGCACATGCATGCCTGGTGCCCACAGAGGGCATCAGACCCTCTGGATCTGCAGCTGCCCGTGGTCCTGAACTACCATGCAGGTGCTGGGACTCTGACCTGGGTCCTTTGCAAGAGCAATACGTGCTTTTAACTGTTGAGCCATCTCTCCAGCCCAGTACTATAATTTTAAAATCCGCCGTAGTAATTACTAGAGCGTGTTCCCACGAGGTGTGATGAACCAGTCTCCATGATTAGCATTTCATCTTCTGATCATTTCTTTGTGTCCAGAGCCCTCCGCTACTCTGCTGTTTGTAAACTGGGGTCACCTCCCTGCTCTGTAGAAGACTAGAAATTGTTTATCCAAGCTAATAGAAATTTGGTCACCATTATCCAGCTCCCTCGGTCTCTCCCTTCCTCTCAGGCTCTAGGTAGGAATCACCACCCCACCTGTCTCCCTGTTTGGAGATCCACATGTTTAGCTTCTGAGTAAAGAAAACATGGTCATCCCCATTTTGGGAGCAGGGCCCACTGAGGCCCTGTGCTCAGTCAGCTCTGACTGTCCTGAAAGGCGCTGTTGTGATGATGATTATTGATCTTAGAGACAAAGACGGACACTCTAAGCCAGACTTACCTGGAACTCAGCTGTGTAGCCCAGGCTCATACTGAACTTTTGGAAACCCTCCTCTCAGCTTCCTAAGTGCTGGGGTTGCAGGCACGAGCTAGGAGCTGCTGGGATTTTCACACCCATACACAAGGAGAGCCAAGGCGAGAGAGCAGAGGGTGGGGCTGGGACTGGGAAGCCCAGCCCTTACTGTAAAACCCTGGGTCCCGTCGGGACCATGCACTGAGTGTCTATGGGAATGGAAACGTTTTATTCCACTCTGCCCGAGACAATGGCTCCCATGCCTAACAGACGTGTCTATTGAGCAAATTGCATAGATTAAGTAATAATAAGTGCATTTTCTCATTTTAGTCATCAAAGACCTGTCTAATAGTCAGCTTCTACTCCGCATGAACCCACTAGAATTTTACAAAATGATAATTTTAGCCTGAATCAAAGAAATGCCACCTTTCAGCCAGCCCATGGCCTGCTGGGCCGTGGGCAAATGTATAATTTTTCTTGAGCTTTTGGTAATGTTGAAAATAGCCTAGTGAGCCTATCCTTCCCCTATCCTTTGTAGATCCCTAGAGAAATTGATGTTTGAGTTTGGAGAACGGTGATAGAGTCTGCCTGGTGGTCTGCCAGAGTCTGCGGGACAGGGCTTTGCCCAGGCCGGGAAGGAGTGGTCTGCTTTGCCCAGCAGAACTAGACAATCAGAATCCCTGCCTGTCTCAGGGAGCCCCAGAGTAAAGGTGGAGTTGGAGATTTGTCCCAGAGTAGCTTTGATCCCTGGATGTAAAGGTGGACTGTCCCCCAAGAAGGCAATCATGGGGACCTCTGCAGCAAAGCAACCTCTCTGGGCCGTAGCACATTTGTGTGTTTGCTCAAGCTTCCTTCCTGGTCAGAAGCATTGACAGACTTCTCCCATTATATCCTACCCAGGAGGCCTCCTGGTCTGCCACACACTCACTGTGTGTTACACTCACTAATTGTGTCACACTTACATTCATGTGTCACACTCACTAATTGTGTCACACTCATGAGTCACACTTACCAGATGTGTGTCACACCCATCAGCTGTGTGTCACACCCACTAATTGTGTGTCACACCCACTATATGTGTGACACTCACTAATTGTGTCACACTCATGAGTCACACTTACCAGCTGTGTGTCACACCCACTAATTGTGTGTCGCACTCACCAGCTGTGTGTCACGCTCACTAGTTGTGTGTCACACTATCTGTGTGACACTCACTAACTGTGTCACACTCGTGAGTCACACTCACCAGCTGTATGACTTTAGGCAAGTGATAGTGTCTCGGAGTTGATAAAACAACTTCTGTTCGCCCATCTCAAGTCACAGAGATAGGGAGAATGTGTGCAAAGAGAAAAAGAAGGAAATTGGGATTCTGGACCAGGCTTTGTGTGCTTGGTCATGTGATCTGAAATTTCTTCAAGCCTCAGTTTCCTCATTTGCAAAGCAGAATATCACTGCCCTGCAGGGGCTGGGGTTGGGGGCCCCACCTCATTCACTGATCTCTGGTAGTTGCCCACCTGGTGCAGGGGAGGGGCACACCCTCTCCTCCCTCCCTCCGGCCTCCTCACCCCCTGGCCAGGACCCCTCCTCTGGAATATGGGCACCAGGGAGTCCTGGGCTGCCTCTGTTTGCTATTGTTCTTGTCTAGTCAGGCTGAGTGACCAAATGCCCTGCTGCCACCCAGCCTCACCAGCCGGCCCCGGGCCCTTTCCATCTGGGGCCAAGAGGGGCGGAGAGCACAGACTGGGCTTGCAGGAGCGTCGCTGAGTTCAGGGCCCAGGCAGCAGGGCTCTGTGCTGGACCCGCTTCCCGCTCCCACCTGCTCACCTCTCTGTATTTTTTTTTTCTCTGCAGGGCCAAAAGGGATCACGAGGAGAGAAAGTGAGTGTCTCGGGCCCAGGCTGCTGCCCTTTGTGAGCGGGCTCCTAGAGCCCACAGCCCATAGTAACTGTTCAGGCTGGAGGATGGGCGGCGGCGCCTTGCTGCCCTCAAGCTTCCTGATGCCAGGAACTGTGGGAACTACCCTGACTTCACATAGACGATGGTGACTCGGAATTCAACCATGACCCCAGGAGACCAGAGGACATCGCAGTCCCTTTAGTGGACAGCTGTCCTTCCACAGGGAAGCTGGGTCAGAAGATGAGGCAAGGCAGAGGGACGAGGGACCAGGACAGAAGGACACAGCTCCAGCCAGGGCCTTGGGGAGTGGGGCAGAGAGAGTACGTGGGCAGCGGCTGATGGTGACTTAACTAAATGACCAGTACGCGCCATACACGACCTGTCCCCTGGCACTCTATGGAGTCAAAGTTATGACCGTCCATCTTGGGCAGCTGAGGAGCCTGAGGCCTGTGGGTCGCCTGAAGACATGACGTAGGAGGCTGACCCAGACCTCCCTGGTGAGGTTTCCGGAGGCCTCTCTGTCTTTGCCACCTCAAACCAAGGCTCTTGTCCTGCCAGGGTGACCCAGGAGAGTGTTCCTGTCCTTCCCGGGGAGAGCCCGTCTTTTCTGGCATGCCGGTGAGTGGGGCTGGACTCCTTTTCCTGCCTCCCCCACTGGGGGAGACGCCTGGCTCCTTGCCTCACCCGGTGCCAGTGGGCAGGAGTCCGGCCAGGTTTTGTGTCCAGCCAGTCCCGCCCCCGTGCAGCTCTGTGCTTGGTGTAGACGTTTGCCTATAACCTCTCCCCTTCTTTTGCGACCCCAACTCCTACCCAGGGTGCTCCGGGACTCTGGATGGGCAGCTCCTCGCAGCCGGGCCCGCAGGTGTGTGTGGCTTGTGTCCTCTGTCTTGCCTCCTGTCGCGGCTTTCCCCCGCCATGACACTACTGCCGTCCATGGTGGCAGGGAGCTCTCTTCCCCCCTCTGATTCTGTCTTCTCTCCCACAGGGTCCCCCAGGTGTCCCTGGACCACCAGGTCCCCCCGGAATGCCTGGATTGCAGGTAAAAGGACTAGAGACTAGGAGAGAGTTTGGAGATTGGGGGACAGGGACCAAGCAGTTGTCGGGGCTCCTCCGTGCTAGACCCGAGTGCAGTGTCCTCTGCGCACACGTCTGCTGTGATTTCTTACTGCCATGCTTCCTAGCATGGTGTGTGTGTGGGGGGGCTTACAGATCCCCGGTTTTGACTTGTGGACACCCAGCCTCATTTTGCGGAACGTCCTATTGTGTTTTAGCCCACGCACCCTGATCCAAGCCCAGGTCTGGCAGGAACCCAGGCTCTGAGGCCAAGCTTTATACTGATTCAGAGTGCATGGTTGGAACAGCAGTCAGTATGTGCAGATGTGACACGCATTTCTGCCTATGTGATCTTTTCCACATACAGCTTTAGATGCTGGGATAGAGCAGTGGACCAAACGTTAGTATCCCTGCAAGAGAGACAGACAATAAGCAATGATGATGATGATGATGATGACAGTGGTCCAGACAAGGAGGACGATAAAGCTGTGTGTGTGGGTGGATGGTAGGAGAACAGGGAAGACATTTGTGAAAAATATTAAAGAAGAAAAGGGAAGACAGCCTAGTCAGTAAACCACTCGCAGTGCAAGCTTAAAAACCTGAATTCAGATCCCTCACACCCTCATAAAGAGCCAGGCATGATGGCCCGTGGCTTTAACCCCAGTGCTGGGGAGGCGGAGACAGGTGGATCCCTGCGTGGGCCTTCCTGGCGGCCACTCTGACTGAATTGGGAAGCTCCAGCTTCAGCAAGAAACCATGTCTCAAAAGTGAAGGCAGCGGAAAGCTGGTGGGATCGGTCCACCAATAAAGGCGCTCGCATGCGGGCCTGCTGACCTGACTCCCGTCATGTAGCATTGTGTGTCTGTGTGCATGCACTCGTGCACACACACCCACACACACACACCCCCACAGCACATATGCACACACTCATGCATGCACATATACACACACAAGCACATATACACACACAAGCACATACATGCACACACACATTAAATTAAAATAAGGTGGGGAGCAACTGAGGAAGAGATCCCATGTTAACATCTGGTCTCAACATGCACATGCATACACATGCATGCACATGACTTGTATACACGTACACATGGACATGTACACAATGCAAATAAAAGGTGACATTTGAATCATAATGTAAAGGAAATGCAAGTGAACCTATTGAGAAGAAAACACTTCTGAAGAGGAGCACCCCTGGGGAGGAGCACCCCTGGGGAGGAGCACCCCTGGGGAGATACACTTCTAGCAGGGAAAGCAGCAGGTGCAAAGGCCTAGAAGTGAGAATGTCCATGATGTCCTCAGGAAATAGCTCAGAGGCCAGAGATAGTAAGGAAAGAACATCAGGGGGAGCCGAGATCTGTGTCGCACGTCCATCCTCAGAGCCAGGCAGCCTCAGTTTGAGTCTCCTTTCTGCCATGTGCTCCGTGATACTGGGCAAAGTTACTTAACCTCATGGTGTCTCCACACCTTTATCTATGAAATATAGATAATTATAGCACCTGCCTCAGTGGCTTCTTGTGGGTATTACATAAGCTTGTGAGTGCGCAATGCGTGTGAAATCTTTCCTGGCACACCGTAAATGCCCCAGAGGGTTAGCTATCCCCACAATGTTTACAACTACTATTACCTTACAACCATTGTGCCATTCTGTTGGGGCTTTATGTCATCCCCAGAAGGAAGATGGTACTGCCCCTGTGTCACACCTGGGACAGCTTAAGCTCTGAGAGGTGAGGTCTTGTCCCAGGCCACCCAGCCAGGTATTAAAGTGCAGGGCTTTTCCTAGTAGAGCACTTCCCCCCCCCTTCCTCTGCATTTCAGGACAGTCCTGGGGGAGGGGTCACTCCCCAGGGACCAGAGCCCACACACCACACACTTGGCCGTCCCTGCTCTTGATGAAAGTGTCCAAGCTTCCTGTGCAGTGCCAGCAGCGGTCAGTGATCTGTCAGCAGGGGGCCTGGAGTTTGCCTGTGGAGGCTGAGTCATTCAACGTGACCCATTAACCAGGGAGAGAGAGCTGGCGCAGTGTGAACCGTGCCAAGCCACACTGGGGGAACGAGGGCAGCAAAAAGCGCTGAGTGCAATCCCAGGACCCAGAATCGTATCTGATGCCAGTGGCCGCGACCGACCCGGAGGCTGCCACAAACAGGCACACGGGCCCTGTGCCAGGCTTCTGTGTTCAGGGAGGTGGGGTCAGAGATGGATGTCACTCGAGGCTGCATCGTCCCAATGCCTTCATCCTGATCCATTTTCCAGATGAAAGTGCCTGAGACACAGAGGCTTAGAAATGTGCCCAAGATTTTTAACAACTGGCAGGTAGTAGTCAAACTCGGCTGCATTCCCTGCTTGCACAGGAGAACATGGATGTGTAATTCTGTCAGGCTAAGAAAGAATCGTACTCTCAAACTTGAGCTAATGCAGTAGCACCAGAGAGTGGAACAGTGTAGTAATGGCTGCGGTGTGGCTCAGTTAGTAGGGTGCTTGTCTATCATACAGGAAGCCCTGGGTTGGGTCCCCAACACCCCATAAACTGAGTGAGGTGGCACATGCCTGTAATACCAGCCCTCAGGCAGTAGAGGCCGTGAGATCAGAAGTTCAAGACCATCCTCAGATACATAGTGAGTGTAAGGCCATTCAGGGCTGCATGAGACCAATTATCTAAAAAATATTCAAAGCATTACCCATGTGTCAGGTGCTGTTCTTCTAGACCTCGTGGGCCCCAGTGGGTACTAGAGGAGGCTGGGTGGTGACGCAGCAGTGGGAGCACCTGCTGTGGATAGCAAAGGGGCTACTCAGGGGCAGCTGACCAGTGTTGAAAGCTGGGTCTTGAAGGGAGGTCAGATCTCAGAGCTGGCCCAGGAAATCCTGTACCGGGAAGAGCAGCCGGTGCAGCAATGTGTTCATTCAACACATATTTAATGTGCACCTCCCCCTTGTGGGGTGCTAGAGATTCAAAACTGAGCACCCTTTCTTCTTCAGCAGAGTATTTAATATGCAAATGTGTGTTGTGAACATGCAAGGAAGCTAGAGGCTGGGTGGCAAACTCTAACAGGAGTGTCCCCGGCACAACCTACATCTGGGCTCTGTGCTGTGTCCCTCACAGCATGACCACCTCGAAGCCGCCTGTGCATGACTGTTTTACAGAGAGGGAAACCAAGGCACAGAGTTGGCCTTATACTCTTCCAAAAGTGATTTAGGTGGTGGGGACTTGCACCTAGATGGTCCGATTGTCAGGCATCCAATACTGCAGGGACATATTTCAAGGGACGGGGCACAAATAGGGGACGAAGGAAGGTTGGGAGCCAGTGGTCCTCTCTGGGACACATCTGTCTCACTCAACCTATGACCTTCTCTGAGTCCCTTTGTTTCCAGATGGCGACAAAATGCTTGTAGCCTCCGGGAAACTACAATGCTGATTAATGAGAAAGTATGGGGAAGTGATTTAGAATGGTCCCCAGAGGTCACCCTACAGAAGACCCTCTGCCCAGCTTCGGACCTGCTGCCCAAGGAAATGCTCCCAGTGGAACTACTTTTGAGGACCACTCCTCTGTGTCTCCTTGGCTCCTGAAGCTCCCAACCATGGGAGATCTTGAGGCCAGGAGTAGCCAGAGCTGCCACCTATGCAAGCGCCGGTGACAGGTGGCAGGGCTGCAAGCCCTAGCAAGGAGGTCACTAGGCTGGGAGAAGAGTCTGATCTCTTGTTTCTTTTCTGCTTCAGGGAGTGCCTGGACACAACGGATTGCCAGGACAGCCTGGGCTCACTGCCGAGCTGGTGGGTATCAGCCAGGACACCCTGGCCATCATCCTGCCTGTCCTTCCTGGGAACGAACTGGCCATGCAATCCTGTTAGCTCTGGTGGTGGTGGGGGTCCTTCACTCTCCATCTTGAGGCCGGATGACTCCTCCAGGCTGTTGTAAGCTTGCCCTCCCAGCCAGCTAGAACATGCACCTGTCTCTTGCAGGGATCCTTACCCATCGAGAGGCACCTCCTCAAGGTAAGAAGCCACAGAGAGGCCGCTGGCAGGTGTCACCACGGGGATTCTCACAGCAGGTGCTCAGATGCCTGCCACCTAACTGCTGCAGGTTGAGCCTGCCTGTTCCCTGCTGTGGGGGAAGGGCCTTCTAAGCAGCTGTCTGCTTAGAAGGGCTTGGCTGGGCCTCTGGCTGCAAACAACCCTCTAGGTAACATTTGCGGAGTGAATGCTTAAAGGGAGGCCACAAATGTCCCCACCTGCTGCATTCCTGGTGACAGAACCCAGCCTGAAGTCAGCTCACAGCGGCTGACAAAGGAGCACCCTAGCACCCGGGTCATACCAAGGCAGGTCCCCCAAGCCTCCAAGGCATGACGCAGAGTGTGACAGTGAAGTGGTATGGGGGTGGGTGGGTGTCTGTTTGAAAAGACTTCATCACCAGGAGGGTGGGGAGGGGGGAGGGACTTTAAAAAAGAAGCAGCTATGGAGGAGAGTCGGCCTGCAGTCCTGCTGCCAAAGGGCTGTGGTCTGGTCTGGCTGACCAAGCCATTAGGAGCCTCCTCTCCCCTTGCTTAGTGACCTCCAGAAATGACATGAGCTGGGTCATTCCTGCAGACTAACTTCAAAGTCCTGAACCTCTCTCAAGGAGTGTGGCATCCTCAGGATACCCCTGCCCACGAATCCTCCTCTAGCTTCTCTCTCGGGCACAGGCTAGTCAGTGTCACAGCCATTATGCCTCCCGGTGAGCTTTGGTCGGGGCACAGTATAAGGGCTATCTGCTCTGCCTCCGCCCTTTTTGAATCACGGATGTTTCCAGAAGGAGGAGTGGCTGAGTTAACCCAGCAGCAGCAGCCCCCGAGCTGCAGCACAGTAAGGTTGTGGCAAGGAGTTCCCAGCTCTTCTCTCCTGGTCTCAGGGGAGCCTGAGTCCCCCAGGTCCTGCCCTCCAGGCAGTGATGAGGTGACTCCAACCCCAGATGGAGCTATGTTATCTCACATGTTGGCTTTGTAATCAAGGGTGCCACAAAAGGTCTGACACAGAAACTGAACTCAGGCTGTAATAGAGGTCAGATGGCAGCCTGGGGAGCTAGCCAGGAGACAGTGGTCACCATGTCCACACGCAGCCCAGGGACAGTGCTGACTCTGGACAGACAGGCAGGGACCAATCCGGCTCACCTGGACGAATCACAGTGCCTCTTTTGAATATCGCCTTTCTTATCTCTACAATGCTCATAACACACCCGGCCTTGCTGTGCCCTGGGGACTGAATGTACCGAGGCCCATTATAACCTGTGGCCTTGTGTGTGCTGTGGAAATGGCCGTCAGTATTAGGAGTTGCTAGGAATAGAGTGAGCACGGGGCTCCTGCCTCAGGCCCCAGCACCACGCCTGCCTGTGACAGGGGAGCTCCAGGCTCCCCATGGCCCTGGAACAAGAGACTAGCTTTACCAATGGCTTCTGTCAGTCTCTCAGAGAGTCTGTGACCAAACAAGGCTTCCTGATCCAGAGGAAGCCTTTCCTATAAGGACAGTTCAGACCCAGGGACCTGTGGAGCCTGTGACAGTCGGTGAGCTACAGGCCCGCCCCAGGAGCATAGAGGGCCTGTTCCTCCTGCGGCTGCCTCCTGGCATCCCCAGGCAGAGGTGCTGGCACTGGGAGCCAGCTTTCTTATCCTGGATCCTTGGGGCTTGTCCTCGCCGCGGGTGCAGGTTGCAGGAACAGGCGGGACAGATGGTCCCTCTGCGGGTCCCTCCGCCTCCTCCCACACGCCTGTCTGGAAAGCGCTCTGGCTTGGCCCTACCTGAGCCTCTTCCTGGAGGAGACTCAGCCAATTGCTGTGATCGGGTCCCCTGAGGACAGAGCGGAGCTGCTGCAGGGATGAGGCTGGGGAGGGAGAGTGTGAGGTTGAAGAACTGCTGGGCAGGGTGCCCGGGCAGCCCCTAGGAAGAAGGCTTTTCCTGCCCATCTCTGACCTGGGTCCTTCTGCCATTCCCGTTTTCCCCATCAGAGCATCTGTGGTGACTGTGCTCAGGGCCAGACGGCCCATCCAGCCTTCCTTCTGGAGAAAGGAGAAAAGGGGGACCAGGGCGTCCCTGGCGTGCCAGGTTTCGACAACTGTGCCAGGGTAGGAACTGGGCAGAGGCAGGCCGGTATAGGAGGGCTCCCTGGTGTCCGAGGGCTCCCTGGTACAGGTCGAGACTGGGCCAGGAGAGTGGGCAAGCCTGGTGTGTGCATGCCAGAGGCCTCCTGACCAGCCTTACCTAACAGAGCCTCTCTTGTCTACCACAGTGCCTCATAGAGAGGGAGCGCCCAAGAGCTGAGGAGGCCAGGGTGAGTGGTGGTGCTCCCCTTCATCCATCCCTCCTGCCCCGGCCCCCTCCCTCAAATTCATGTGCCCACCATGTCTGTCCCCCTCACCCCCAGGGAGACAACAGTGAAGGAGAACCTGGCTGTCCTGGGAGCCCTGGCCTGCCTGGTCCTCCAGGGATGCCAGGCCAAAGAGGAGAAGAGGTGAGACTGAGGAGTGAGCCCTCCTCCAGGCAGGGCCTCAGAGGCGCGGGGGTCCACAGGTGCCCCGGCAGTCCCTGCTCCCCGACTTTCCCAAGGCCCGGAGCCCCCACCTCTTGGCCTTCCAGGCACGCAGGTTCCTGGCTGCCTCCCCTCTTAGCACCCCTCTTCTCCAGGCCTGCTTCCCCACGCAGCAGTCAGGTCTGTTAGCTTCTCAGTGAGGCCTTCGTGGACTCCCCTTTCTAAAATGGAAGTTCCTGACACTCCTACACCCCACGTGCTCTCTCAGGCTCCCACACCCCACGCGCCCCCCTTTTCCTTCATTGTCCTAATTGGCAGCCAACACTCGGGGTGCCCACCACCTTCTTCAGGACCGCTCCACAGGTGTGAACTGAGCACCAGCTATGTGCCAGCCGTGTTCCATCTGTAACTGTTCACCTCGCCTCTAGGACATAAGTGCCATGAAGCGGGGATTTTAATGTTTTGTTTATGGCTATGTTTCCAACCCCTGGGCTTGTGCCCGGGCACATAATAGCTGCTCAATAAATGTTTGTTGGATGACTGAATGAACTGAATGAAAGGCCATTTCAGCATCAGCTAAGTGGTTCTGCTTCGGCATCAGCAGCGGCTCTCTCCTGTCTGCAACTGCAGGGAGCGAGCGGGGAGAAGGTGCAGAAACACGGGTCACCCTGAGGCCTCCTCATTTCTTCATCTACTTCCTTTGGTTTCTTCTGCAGGGTCCACCAGGCATGAGGGGCTCCCCTGGTCTTCCAGGCCCTATTGTAAGTATCCCTGGTATCCTGGTCTGTTTGAACAGATCTCAGAAAGGCCTAACCCACACACTATTCTGCCTCTAGGCAGGGACACCCACTGCCCTTACCTGCCCCTCATGAGAGCATCTTCTGGGGCTGTGCTCTCTCACTCGGAGTACCCTGAAGCACCGTGCTCCGCCCCACTCCCTGAGGACCCGCTTAGGGAAGGCCCTCCCTCGGGGGCATGCATTTGGGTCTCTCCCTCCCCCCCCCCCCCCCCGTTCAGTTCTACTCTAGGGACCCAGGCCGCCCCATGGCCAGCACAGTAACACTGTACAGCCTGATCTCACCGCTCACCTTAACACCAGTTCCTACAAGGGCCTGGAGGGCGCCCTCCATGGCTCTGTGGGGCCGTCTCTAGGGAAGACTACAAACACCAGGCCAGGGGTCTCTACCCAGAACTCACAGGGATGTTGGTGACTCAGGAAAGATGTGGCTAGAAAAATGGAAAGTGCTGGTAATATGCTCTTTGGAGAAGAAACGTGGAGGCCTTGGGCTACTCACCCGAGGGACCTTGGTGGTCAGGTGGTGAGGGAGGGGTGCAGAGCCAAACCGAAGAAGCTCTGCACTCCACCAAAGGCCGACTGGGGAGCCCTGGGAAGGGTTTCCTGCCTGCAGAGGATCCCATTTAGGGTAACAGTGGCCACCCTCTGCTAAGGTTCCCTTTCCGTAACCTTGAAAAGCTCCCCACCAGAGCCACAGTGCCTCTAGGCTCCCCCAGGGTGACCGCTCTTGTGAGATGTGACCTGCCTGTTTCTCCCACCAGGGCCCCCCAGGTTTTCCTGGTGCTGTTGGCTCCCCCGGATTGCCCGTAAGAACCTAGCAGCACTCCATCCCCCTTCCTGCCAGCCAGGTCTCTGTGGCTTCCGCTTGTCCCCCCCTCCTGTTGTGCCATCTCCTCCACCCCCTCCGTGTCCTGGTGTTCTGTTCATTGTCCCCCACAGGCATGGTAGCTAACGACACAGGTTCCCTTGGGTCCCAGCGGCTCAGCTCGGCTCTCTGGTCTCTGACTTCTCTCCATGCTCCCTCGGCCTCTCCAGTGCTTTCTCCTAGGTTCTCTCCTTCACCCCCACCCCCGCCATTTCCTTTTCCTTTCCCACATGTCATCCCCCCCCCCCCCCCCCAGTCTCTTTTGCCTTCTCACTGGAAGTTGGTGACTCTAGGAAGGGATTCCCTCTATCTCTCCGTCTCCCTCCTGCTTCCTGCTTCCCACCACTGCCGTGTAGACTGAAGATTTGCTGAAAGTAGTTCTTGGGGCCCTGCCAGGCACCTGGCTCTGTGCCCGGCAGAGATGCCAAAGCTTTAGGGCTTCACACTGCAGGCTGGCACAGGTCAGCTGCCCGGCTGCCTGGTATGCCTGTCCAGAGGCGCTCTGGGGAGTCACAGGCAGCTCTGCGTGCGCCCTCCCCTGCGGCTAGAGGGAACCCATGGCCTCCTCTTCTTCCCTCTTCCTTGGCTCCAAGCCGTCTGCCCCAAGGCTGGGCATGTGGTGCCAGCCTGCTGGGTTTCCGGGGGTTAGGGCCCTGCCCCACCATCCTAGGGCCTTGGGCTGATCCTTTGGCCTGGTGTCGTTAATTGCTCTGTCTTGTCACTGTCATTGTCACAGGTGTGTTTACATCGTAACCCCGCCCCCCATCCTCATTGTTGCTTTCTCCTGGGTCATGGAAGCTAAACCCCTTGTTTGTTGGATTCTTGTTCCCTGGCTGGCTCTGGTCCTCTCAGGAGTGGTGGTGAAGGCCAGGGGCCAGGGGCCAGGGGCCAGGTCCCCTCCTTGTCACATTTCCATCTGTTCCCATGTCTTTATCCCTGGCCGGACCACGTCTGTTTCTGCTTGCTTGGGTGAAGGGGCCATCTGTCTGTCTAGCCATCTGTCTTGTGTCGTGGAGAGGTTTGGGTACCATTCTAGCAGGTGGGAGGGAGAAGGGGGCGGCTGAGATGTTTTCAGTGTTGGAGTTGTGGTGATCAGGGCGAGGAATGAGGGGCTGTGATGGAAACCAATGTCCCTCTCCCCGTTAGCAAGTGCCATGGGACTGCTCTGGAGAGAACCCCCTTGGGCCTTTCCCTTGTGTCCCTCGAGATTGGGCTTGGGTGGGAACTGGGACAGGTAAGTGACATGGTGACATTGAGAGCGTCATTTGTGGGGGCACCTGTCCCGACAGCCCCCCTCTGAAGGAGCATGCATCTCCTAAAGGTGCATTTCAGACAGCCTCTGCCATAGGCTGCGACAGTGACGGTGACCTGGGGGCCTGCCCGGCGGCCTCTCTGGAGCTGTGTTCCCGGGAGGCGCACATACGTCTGGACTTACTCTTCCAGAGTCCACCTAAGGCAGTCACTTTGCCAGGGACACTGGGTTGCCACTGGGGACCTTTGTGCAGAGTGGGAAGAGGCAGGCATGGGGCAGGGAAAGGCCTGGGCTAGGTAGGGATTAGCTTCCTCTGCAGTTTCTCATGGTTTCTCTCTCTAAGGGTCTTCAAGGGGAGCGAGGCCTCACAGGCCCGACTGGAGACAAGGGAGAACCGGTAAGATGAGGCGGAGGAGCTGGCGGAGGTGGGGGTCGGGGCTGGGGTGGCCACTGAGTAGAAGTAGGGAGGTGCTTTTTGAAATCCTCAGCCCGGCTCCAGAAGGGCTGAAGGCCACAAAGGGCCGCACACCCCTTGGATCCAAGCCACTCGGTGTCCACTCGCACTCGCACCCTGGGAGCACATACCGCTCCGGCTCCTGTATACCACTGCCAGCGGGCCCTCCCCTTCCCTCAGCCCCTAGCACCGGTGCTCCCTTCTTGCATGCTCAGTCCTCCCCACCTCACTCTAGGCCTCCCATCCTGCTCTGCTCCCGGGCTCTGGTGAGCCTTTGACACCTAGCGTAGAGAACCTGGGCTTGGGAAATGGTCCAGAGCAGTAACTGGGCGCGGGTGGGCGGGCACTGCTGGATGGCAGAGCAGGGTGTTCAGGTTTGGGTCACAGAAGTGTTGAGGACTGGTCCATCACCGTGTCTGCCTTCCTTTGCAGGGTCCTCCAGGACAGCCTGGCTACCCAGGTGCCATGGGCCCCCCAGGACTGCCGGTCAGTAAGAGAGCTCTGGTTCTGGGGGTACAGGAGGTGCAGGCTGGTGGTGAGAACAGGGCCAGGCAGGGTGCCCTCAACTGGGTTCCTTCTTTCCCAGAATTGAGTCTCTGTCAGACCATCATGTTGACCCCCCCTACCCTACTTTGGCTCCCTTGGTAATATGGCTGGCCCCCACCATTTCGATAGAGGAAGGAAAGAGACACTGTTGGAAGTCACTATGCGTCCCAGGCTCAGGAAGAACTGAGATTCGCCTCCCAAGGGGTTTGGGGAGAGAGAGGGAGACACCTGAGAGGTGCCACCCCTTGCAAAGGTCCCCTCAGAATGGGTGTGTCCCACTTTCCAGCATGGGCCACAGTGGCGGGTAGGAGGCCCTACTGGCTACCGTCTTTTCCCTCTTCCCCTACTTTGGTCCCCTCAGCCTTCAGGTGCCAGCTGCAGCCCCCCACCCCATCCCCCACCTCCACCCCCGCCTTGCATCAGCACCACCCTAGGCAGGCCACAGAGCTAATTCTGCTGTTGCTCCTCAGGGTATCAAGGGAGAACGAGGGTACACTGGCCCCGCGGGAGAGAAGGGGGAGTCGGTAAGCTGCAGCGTGGGAATGGATGTGATGTGAGCTTCAAACGGGGTGCCCCCCACCCCGGCCATCTCCATCAGCTGGATTGGAGATCTTCCTGTGAGGAGAAGCCTGTGACCCCTGTTGCCCCTGCCCCAGTCACTCCAGCTGCGGCTCTGCACAGGCTGGTGGCTGCGGAGGCGGAGGCTGTGAGGAGATCCCAGCAGGCTTCTTGTAGAGAAGGCGACTGAGGAGGAGAAGGGCCCAGCCAGCTGGCAGAATTCCCCTCTCCTGCCAAATCAGGGCCAGGAGCTTTTCTTCTTCTATTGAGGCCACCTTCGTGGGGGTCCTACACTGAGGGAAGGAGCTGAGGTCACAGGCTCCTGAGTGACATGACTCACCCAGAGTCCTGAAGCCAGCCAGGGAGTTAGCGGTGGTGGAGGCCGAGTGGAACCTCAGCCCTCATGTCTGCGACCTGCTAAGCTAGAACTGGAGCCTTCTCTCTCCCTCTCACAAATGCCAGCAAGGCCTTGTGGGAATCTGGCAACCCTGTTGCCTTCTACTCTGTCACAGGATGGTCTCCTAGGCATGCTGGGTGCTGCGAGTCCTTCCGAGGAGTCTGCACTGAGCAAAATAGGCCTCATGAGCCCTGCCCTGCAGCAAGAAGCAGATAAAACATGGATGGATGGATAGATAGGTAGACAGACAAACAGACAGGAATGTTGAGAGCTAAGAGCCCTGAACAGAGTGGGGTTAGGTAACGGGGTTGGGGTAGCATGAGGGTGCTGTAGAAGAGGGAGAGGTGGTCCCCAAGGAGGAACAGGGGAGGCTGGAGCTGTGCTGTGCCCATACGGAGCGGGAGGTCATGGGTGGCTCCTGGCAGGAACAGCATTGGTTCCCTAAGGGTTCAGAAGACACAGAAGGAGTGACGAATGGTGGGCATTCCAGACAGAGGGGATAGCAACGCACAGGCCCGAGGGTGCGACCCAAGAGCGCATGCTCAGGGAACAGCAGTCTGCACAGAGCACAGCACAGCGGAGGGAGCTGGAGAGGGGGGTGAGCAGGAAAGGGTGGTCGGTGACAGATTACAGGATGCCTGTAAATCCAGCCCGAGTGGAAAGAGTACGGTACGGCTCAGAGTGACATAGTCAGAGCTGGGCCTACAAAAGAGATTACCTCATATCTGTTGGCCAGACTGGCGTAGACCAGGAGGTAGCAGGATTAGTTAGCAGGCTGGTTCCAGGGGACTGAAGGGACAGGTGGACAGGACACTCCCACCTCATGCTCTGCCTACTCCCGGGCCTCCTTCCTCATGTTTCCCAGTGACTGATTCTCTTCCTTTGGGTCCCCAGGGCCCACCAGGATCTGAAGGCCTTCCAGGTCCCCAAGGTCCAGCGGTGAGTGAGCAGGGTATGGAGAGGGGGAGGGGAGGAGTGTCCTGGCCCCTCCCTGTGGACCGAGGACAGGAAGATTGGGCTCCAACTGCATTCTCCTCTGTGGTCACAGGGTCCCCGAGGAGAGCGAGGCCCCCAGGGCAGCTCTGGAGAGAAGGGAGATCAGGTGAGCATTGTCTGGGAAGTTGAGGGTGTGTGTCCCAGATCTTCACCTGCTAGTCCTCTTGGACAATGCTTGTAGACTTGTGGCTACCCCGACCTGGTCCTCTTTCTACCTGAGTATCCAGGCGGGGCCTGATCCCCTTACTTCTTCCCCTAGGGATTTCAAGGCCAACCAGGCTTTCCAGGCCCACCGGTGAGTAAAGACACAAAAGTTCCCTGTAAGACGGTCCCATTGGGAGGAGCAGGGCCTGCTGGGTGAACATGAGCTTGGGACAGGGAGGCAGGAGGTGGGAGAAACAGCCCAGGTGGCTCTGATAGATTCAGGAGCCAGACCTGAAGAGCAGGGCCTCATGGGTAGCCACGGAGGGGCAGGCAGATAGATGGAGCCCACCCGGAAAGAAGGAGAAGGAGCCTGCCTTCATCCCTGCCCACTTCTTCGTTGGTACAGGGTCCTCCAGGATTCCCAGGCAAGGCTGGAGCCCCTGGCCCACCCGGCCCCCAGGCAGAGAAGGTGAGTTGAACCCCACCTCTGCCAAAGCCAGGCAACTCTGTGACGACCCGTCAGGAAATCCACAGCCGAGTCCATTACTGCCAGGCTGTGCTCACCAACTGATGGCTCCGAGGATGGTCCCATACCCTCTCCTAACCCTCCCTGCGCCCGGCTCAGCCTTTGAGCAGCCTGGGCTCCTACTGCCAGGAGATTGGCAAAAGCAGTTGGGGGCGAAGGCACGGGGATGGTAGAGGCCGGTAACTAGACTGTGACAGGCCAGCCTCAGCCAGCTTCATTTCTCAAGGGGAAGCAGAGGGGGCAAGGGGCCAGGGAACGGATGAAACTGGGACCCCTTGAGTGGAGGCGTACCTGGAGGGGAGGGTGTGCCTCTCCCTGCAAGCTGTCTCCAAGGGCCCTGAAGACACAGGGTCACCTGTGATTTTGTGATAATCTAGGGACAGCAGCATTGGAACTCCGCAGGGTTGACTGTAAAACTACCTTAGTAAGCTAGGCACATAGCCCTGCTGTGGTTGGGAGCCGACATCCCTGGCTCAGCAGAAGCTGGGGCACCCTCGTGAACTGGGTAGGAGCTGGAGGAGACCCCAAGCTTGATTTCTAAGCTTTGGGTGGAGGAGGGGTCCCCAGGGCGCTGTGATGGCCTGCAGTTTCTGGGAGCCTCTTTTCTCTGAAGACACATATTACCCTCTCACTGTACAAGTGAGAAATAAACCTGCTGGGAGACCCGAAAGGGAAGACCCAGGGCACACAGCGTCTTAGAGTCAGAAATGAGTGTCCAACCTCTGCACCTCCCCAGGCTGGTGCCCATCAGGTGTAGGTGGACCTATGGTGGCTGTCAGCTCCATCTCATGCCTGCCTTCCCAGTGAAGGCTGGAGGCGGTAGCCAAGTCCTGCTTAGGCTGGCCATTGCAGAGAATCCCAAACTGCTAGGTGGAGGCGCTTCATCTCAACTCTCAGCGGGGCTGACATTGGCTAGAACTGTGCTGACCCCTCCTGGCAGATGGTGGTATTGCAACACCCTTGACTTTCTGCCCTGTAGCTATGTCTGTCCTTTTCCTTTCTGTAATCGCCCCCCCCCCCGAAATTCCCCCCTCCCCAAGATCGGGACGGTGCTTCTCCCCAGGGGAAACAGCAACCTTTTCTTAAGCATCTTACCGTCCAGTACACATGCCTATTCTCCTCATCACTGCCCTGCTTTGGGCTTTCAATGGTTCTATGGCCGTTTGCAGGTGATTTTACAGTCCCCGAGTCTTTTATTAGACCAAAGTTCATGTGCAACCTCATAGAAAACACAAACAAGTGAGGAGGCTCTGGATAAGAGCTGGAAGAGGGTTCTGGGATCTTGTCCTCTGGGCCAGAAACCTACTTTACCCTCCCTGTGTCAAGGGTTCCCCTCCAACTCACAGGATGCTGAGAACCGATTTCAAAGCCACTGGTCTGTTTCTTGACTGTGTGCCACACGTTACTCAGGGCCCCTCCCAGTCCGGCGCCCACCTCCCCAGCCTTGTCTCCCAATCCATCTACCCTAAGGGTCCTGACACCAGGACAGGCAGGCATGGGACCACTTCCAAATCTCTCTCTCCTAGGTTCCCTCTAGCTTCCCTCCTGCCTCATTCCAGGCATCCTTCGGAGTCCACCATCTGGTGACACTCCTGTGACATTTTCCCTAAGCCCTGGTCACCGTGGACCTCCACCCCCATCCCTGAGCTCCGCAGCTCCATCCTCACAAAGCTGATGTGGTGTACTGTCATTTACTCTGGCAGGCCCGTGGCCCTGAAGGGACCACAAGACCCTGGAGTACAGGAATCTCCTCAGCTTTTTCACCTTGAGGCATGAAAATCCACACACAGAGAATGCTATTAGAGCAATATAAATTAAATGCATCCACCCACCCACGCACCTACCGGCCTCTGGGACAACCCTGAGAAGGGGCTGGTTTAAGCAAGCTCTCTCTCTCTCCCCATAAAGAAAGCAATGAAGGAAAGTGGGCCTTGGAAGGCGAGGACATAGGTTCTTAGGAAGGGTGGAACCAAGGCCAGAAGCCAAATGTCCTGATTCCCAGGGACCCCCCCCCCCAGCACCCCTGGCCCTGATGTTATTGGGTGTTGCTGTTTCAGGGCAGTGAAGGGCTTCGTGGTCCCTCAGGCTTGCCTGGTTCCCCTGGGCCACCAGGCCCTCCTGGGATTCAGGTGAGTGTGTGCCCTCTGGGCCCGATGGTATGTGGGACGGAGTACCTGTGTGCGTGTGCATGTTGTGGTAACGGTGTGAGTTGGGTAAGAGGTAGAGACAGCCCTGGGGCTGGGTCAGACTTCTCTCCTTCCAAGCTCTAGAGCAGCATTTAGCAGCGCCTTCCTCTTGTGTGCAGGGCCCTGCTGGGCTGGACGGACTGGACGGGAAGGACGGCAAGCCTGGCCTGAGGGTAAGATGGGGCTGGGAGGGAGGCAGGAGCCCTCCCCTGCTGACGAGGTGCACCGAGGAGTCACCCTTGATCAGGGCATCCAAGTCTCCTCTAGCGCTGCTCCTCGTCCCGGCTGGCATCACAGTCCCTGGCCTCTCACGTCTCCTAACAGACTTAGCCAGGTTAAGTGAATTGGATGGTGACAGAGATGCCACTTAGATCCCCAAACCCAGAGAAAGTGAGTATTCTGGAAAGAATAAGGCTGTTAGCCATGACAGGCCTGAGCAGGCCCTGGCTCATTGGTTGAGTTTTTTCTGGGCAATCAAAGAAATGGGAACGAGGCAAAGGGGGTGGGGGGGCAGCTATCAAGGTCATTTCCCATCTTTAACCAAAGAAACAAAGCCAAGGCCCACAGAGGGGCTGGGACGTGTTCATGGATAGAGGCTGAGTCAGGGTGGGCTGGGACCCATTCATGGTCCCCAGCCAGTCAGAGGCTGAGCCAGGCTGAAACAGTTCCCTCTGCCCCGTCTGCCCTGTCTGCCCTGTCTAAGGTTCCCAGCATGTCCTGGGAATGGAGATTCAGAAGCACAGTGGGGTGGAGGGTGAGTCAGTCAAGGCTGAATCCAACCTCCTCAAGGCTCCCTTTTCTTCCCCTAGGGGGACCCAGGTCCCGCCGGCCCTCCTGGACTCATGGGACCTCCAGTAAGTTGAGCTGAAGGAAGGAGCTGGCAGCTCTGAGCCCCTCCCGGCTCTCCTCAGAGCCTCCATATCCTCATGCTATGCCTGCAGTAGACTCCACTGATGTGGCCTGAGCAGGAAGGGGTGGGGGCATCTCAGGTAGAGGCGAGATAGAGGTGAGATGCACCACATCTCCCTGCCTTTCCTTCCAGGGCTTCAAGGGGAAGACAGGGCATCCCGGCCTCCCTGGGCCTAAGGTAAGGAGGACTCCTGCTCACAGGATTCCCTATTCTCTTCAGGCCCCACGCCTCAGACACGCCCACCCTGGCTTTAGACTGCCACCCGACTCCAGGCCTGGCTTCCTGAGGCCGCTAGGGCCCAGCAGGCTGAGTCAGGACACTGACACCCACCAATGAAGGGTGTCAGAGGCCCTCTGGCTAAAGCCAGGGGAAGATGGCAGAGCCCCCTTGATCCAGGGCCAATGTGGGGTGGGGATACCAGGCTACACTGCCACCTTTCTCTTTTAGGGTGATTGTGGAAAACCAGGTCCTCCTGGCAGCAGTGGCCGGCCCGGTGCAGAGGTAAGGCCTGGGGTTCTGTAGTCACACAGCCTTGGGCCCCACCAAGTCTGAGGTCTAGCCTCTCTCCCGCATTAGCCTCCCTGTTCCTGCGTTAGAGTGGCTGCCTTCTCTCTTTGGCCTTCTGATGTGAAATTTCTCCCCTCACCGCACATCTTGACCCTTCTCCGTCTCGACAGTTTATAACTGGTCCCCTCCCTAAGAGCACAATTGGACAACTACCCAAAGGCAGGCCTGGCCTTCTTAAGCCCTGGAAGGCTAGGGTATAGAGCTCAGAGCGCTGTCCAGCCCTCTGGCCATTGTCCCATGACGCCACCACAAGCTCTGCTTGTCTCTCGCCTGAAAGCAGCCACAGGTGTGCAGGTCAGTCAGTTCCTGTGTAACCTCTTTCTTTCTGATCCTGCAGGGGGAGCCCGGTGCCATGGGACCCCAGGGACGACCAGGACCCCCAGGGCATCTTGTGAGTTTAACTGTTTTTGTCTCTGCTTCTATGAACTAGGATGCGCCTGGAGGGTGTGGTAAGCTGGTGGTGACCACAGGAGCCCTAGCCGTGCGGAGGTGTGAGGGTTCTGGACTCGTCTAATTAAGTGGCTTTTGCTTTCCGCCACTTTTTTTTAATTTTCTGGGTACATTCACATTTGCTTACCAAGTCATTTGGTTGGTCAATAAGTAATTATTGACCATCTGCTCCAAATCAGGGTCACAGCACGAAACAGATAGACGGGGCCCTTGTCCCACAGGACCTCCCTGCAGGCACAGGAAACAAGTGAATAAGAAAGGTTCAAGGGATGGGGTGATGTTACAGGGGACAACTGGGGGAGCCTCAGGGCAGTGTTTCTCCACCTGTGGGTCACGACCGTTTCATGGTGTCATATATCAAATATCCTGCATATCAGATATTTATGTACCAATTCCATAACAGCCGCAAATGACATTTATGAGTTTAAAAATATGAATCTTTTCATGGTTGGGGTCACCACAGCCCGAGGTCGCAGCATTAGGGAGGTTGAGAACCGCTCGCTGCCTTAGCGGATCCCTGGCTGGAGAAATGACTGCACTGAGGCCTCAGGGAAGGGAGGAGTCCCAGGCCTCCTGTGTGAGGGACACACCCACACACAGTATCATCGCAGCCAGGAGCTGGGTGTGTCTGAGGGACCTCAAGAAATCCATCCCGCTGGGGCTGGGGAAGCTTGAGAAGTTGCACGTGGGACCAGAAATGCTGAGCTTCGAAAAAAGACACCTCACTGGGCAGGCACACTCAGGGAAGGGCTGGCAGGAGTGGGCGTGTGGGTGGTGGGGAGGGAGAGGGGACAGAGGGCTCAGGGGATCTGGGGTGTGCTGGGGGGGGGGTGCTTGGTCCCGGAGGGCTGAGCCGGGAGAAAGAGAGGAGCCAGGAAGTTCATCTGGACAACTGGGCGGTGCTTTTACTATTAGGGTGAATCGGAGAGAGCATTTATTAAGCAATATTGCATCCCCCATCCATGGTTCTCATCAGTGACAGTGTGATGGCACCAAGCTGATAGGGCTCCCGAGAAAGCAAGTCCACTGTGCACTAGGGTAGCACGGCAGTGTATGATCAGGAGGCGTTTGGGAACATTAAAAGGACTTCGTGACAAATAAAAAGCAGGGGGAGGGAACTCTTAGGTCCCCAATTTTATGTATCTCACGGAGTTCAGAGAACCTGTTCTGGGGACCTCAGGGCCCCGGTAGAGACTCATGGGGGCTGTGGATGAGGACCTACTGGGTTCCTCCTGTCACTGCTCTGTCCAGCCTAGGCCCCCTGCTCTGCACTGGTCCCAAGATGAACAGTCCCACCCCAGGAGTCTTACAGGAGTGGCATAGGAACCATGGCCCAGAATGCTCTGGGAAGGGGTGTAAAGGAGTATGCTCTGTCAAAGAGCTGAGCGCTCATGGTTCAGAGTAAGTGTCGCTCTGGTGAGCAGGTGACCTCTGGACTGCGGGCATTTAGATACAGCCCCAGCAGTGTCAGGAAGGGACATCCCAAGGAGTTAGCATGTCACTGCGACCTGGGGGGAGAGCCACAGAACTTTCCATGAGGATGTTGGATCAGCCTTTTGTCTGCCCTAAAGATCTCCCCCTTCTTTGATATGACGAAGGGTTTTGGAGATACCAGGAGTCCCTTCTGTGGCTGTGCGTGGTGGGGGACACGGTCTTTGATACATCTGGTCCCTGCCCCTGGTACTTATGGGCCCTCTCCCGTAGGACAGGAGGATGCTGGGCTGCCCTTAGGAAGCATAGGCTCGTGGAAGACACCCAGGCTAGTGGCTCGTTCTCTCTGCCTTTGGTCTCTGCCCTCACAAGCCCGCTGCACAACTCAGCAGGCACTGGGCACAGGATCGTGCAAGTTCAGCCACTCCCTGCCTCTGCTCCAGAACCAGAGCAGAGGTAGAAGTTCACATGTAAGATCAGACAGGAAGGACAGATTTCAGGAAGAGAAGAAAGCTAAATGCAGTGCAGGGATGTTCCTGCTGCCTAACTGCCCTCTCCTCTCCGCAGGGGCCACAGGGGCCTCCCGGCCAGCCAGGTCCACCTGGGCTCTCCACCGTGGTGAGTGACTTTCTACCCTCTACTCTAAGGAATATTGTCGTTTCCGCTGTGGGCTCCTTCCAGACCAGGTCAAAAGGATGAAGAGATGAATTGTTTTTATTCCCTACCTTGGCCATCTTTCTGGGATAAGGCAAAGGGCTTGGGACGTAGCTCGAGGCCATCCTAGCCATGCCACAGGCACAGACACGCCATCTGCTCCTGTTCCCCGGAACATGGTGAAGGGTCTGGCTTTGTGGCCTCTCCTTCTCCTTGTCGCCAGTAATCTTCATCCTGTTT
Source organism: Apodemus sylvaticus (assembly GCF_947179515.1). Lineage (NCBI taxonomy): Eukaryota > Metazoa > Chordata > Mammalia > Rodentia > Muridae > Apodemus > Apodemus sylvaticus. The sequence goes on from NC_067474.1 coordinate 143,771,816, forward strand.
TTCAGGGCCTGAAAGGAGATCGGGGAGCCCCTGGAGAAAGGGGCCTGGCAGGCCTCCCAGGCCAACCTGGCACACCCGGACACCCCGGCCCTCCAGTAAGGTTCTACATCGTATAGTCCAGAGGAAAAGATCATTTGGCTTTGCACAGCACACCTGGGGTCTTAAGAGAAGGAGAGGGTGTTAGCATAACAGGGTGGCAGCATCTGGGGACTGTATTGTATTCAGAAGGACGAGCCCTGTAAGCTGGCACTGAGCCAGCTGCACACAAGGACACTACCTCTGAGGACACACCAACAACCCGAAACAGGTCCCTTCGTCCATGTGTTGCCCCTGCCCCTGCCCCTACACCTGTCCCTGCCCCTATACCTACCCCTGCCCCTACATCTGCCCCTGCCCCTACACCTGCCTCTGCCCCTGCCCCTGCCCTCGTAGAGCTTGTCAGTAACTACAGAACGTCTCTGAAAATATCAAGAACCAGAAATATAGTGCTATTACTGTAACTTTCTGAGCTCCTCAGAAGCCAGACTTGATCTCAGCTAGTTTAACATTTGGAGTGATGCTATATTGGTCACTGACTGTGCGAAGTGAGCCTTAGCTTAGGTTGGATATGCATTTTGTCGTCATGTGTTCTGTAACAAAGTTTGGAGGTACAGTTGTCCCTGGACTTTCAGATGAGGAAGTGAGGGTTCAGGGTGGCTGAGAATCGCACAGCTGGTGAGGGGAGGAGCTGAGACTTGATCCCCAGCTTGCTCCGGTGCAAATTTTGTCCTCCTCAGTCAGCCTGCGAGACACCCCCTCTATAGAGATCTAGATGGTCAAGCCACATGGAGTGAAGTTGATTTCTGGCCTCAGAGATGTAAAGTTTTTGGGAAGCCAAGGAAGGGGACTCAGGAGTCTGTGACAGGGGGTTTCCCACCAAACAGACACAGTAGCAAGCTAGGGCTGGTAGTCCCCACGTGACGGACGAGTCCAGTCATGTGCACATGGTTGCTGGGCCCATTTCCCAGGGGGCCAGGGGTCAGCACTCCTGCTCGCCTTGAACTGTCTTACTCTCCCCGAGGATGCTCTCCCTGCCTGGTTCCCTCTCCCCCCACAGACTGGGGAGCTGCCAGGGCCCTGGATGTGGCTACCACTTGTCCTGCTGTCACAGATTTCTCTTCTCCAGAAGCCCACCAGAAAGCCTTGGGGTGGGGCCTCAGGGCTGGAGAGCTTCTGTTGTGGTGTCATGGGGAGGAAGGGAGGGAAGGTCAGCCTGTCCCGGCCAGTCTCACTGAGGACAGAGGCCTACAGTTCCTGTGGTCCTTTGGCAAACATTTAATACACTCAGAGCCAAGAAATGCATATAGCTCTCAAGAAAAGGCACCTTGCCCCAGCTCAGGCAGGCTGGGGGAGGGGTGGGAACCCCAGGATCAGGGCTCCCTGGTGGCACAGAGAATAGGGCAGGGTGTATGGTCTGAGAGGCTCATCATGTGTCCGATGCTCTCTGCTCCCCAGGGTGAACCTGGTTCGGACGGTGCAGCTGGCAAAGAGGTACTGTGCTACTTGTCCCTGTCCCTTGGGACATTCCTTCTTGGTCCTCACTGTGTTCTGTTCCTCATCCTCTCAGTCATCACACCACGGGGCACAGACTACCTCCTACAGACGCTATACCCACAGTTTCCACATCAAGAAATGCAATCACATGTTGATTGAAAATATTCAGGGAAAATTTGCAGGTGTACTGAATATATACAAACCTGGCCTCGAACTTATGATCCTCCTGCTTTAGCCACTCCAGCTCACAGGTGTGTGCCAGCACTCCTGGCTCCCTTTCTTCTTTCTCCTCCTCCTGCTCCTCCTCCCCCTGCTTCTTTTCCTCCTCTTCCTCCTCCTCTTCTTATTCTCTAAGCAATGCAGCATGACAACTCTTTGTAGCATCTACACTGTGGTAGATATTGTTAAGTAATTAGAGATGATATAAACCACACAGATACATTTAGGATATAGCCAAGGGTCACACCCTTTTACAAATGGGAGCAGAGGCACACTTGGGGATGCATGGGGATCCTGGAACCAGTCCCCCACAGATACCAAGTGCCAATTGCATGCAACGAGTTGGTATCTCTTGTTGGTCTAATGGAACTAGGGGACCCTACTTCCTGTCAGAAAGAGACAGATAACAAACTCCAGACAAAGGCTTCCTGGGCCCCAGCTCCTGTCAGACCCTCTACTGTTTCAGACTGGCTTCCCCGTTCTGACTTCTGTCACATCTGTGATGAGGGACCAGGCCAACTTGCTATCAAACAAGGCCATGCCCCAGGGGACATCAGCCTCCTTCCCAGCTGTCATCCTTTCTCACACAGCCCAGCTGGACACAGCCAGGGTCTTAGGGCGGGAGAAGCTGGTTTTCCCAGTGCACCTGCTCCATCCCCACCCCGCCTCAGTGGAGCTGCCCAGACCAGACCATAAACTTCTGTTTTGTTTTCTTTTTCATAGGGACCTCCTGGAAAGCAGGGACTCTATGGACCCCCTGGCCCAAAGGTGAGAGGGCACTGGCTGGGTTTGCGAAGAGGTATTCAGGAACTCCAAGCTGCGACTTTAGCCACAAAGGAGGCCTGGGGTGGCCAATGGACAGGAAAGGGTGATGTGACCTCACCTGGGACTGTCCCATCAATGGCTCTGGGAATGGAAACCTCTTTAATGCCCAGTAACTGCTCAGTCCAGGGCCCCTCTGCTGGTCTGGGCGTAAACAATGAGAACAGTGACAGTCTGTGCCTAGTCACCATGACACTAGAGTGCAGCAGCGTTTGAAGATGATGATACAGTGCTGTGAGACCCCCAGGAAGTGAGGGAGGAAGGCTGGCCAAGGGGCAGGAATGTTTCCACAGAGGGCAGTAGAATGCCCTCCTCAAGGCTGGGGAGGGGCATTCCAGATTCAAGCAACCTGGCAGAACCAGAGTCTGACAAGACTGAGGCTGAGGAAGGTGTGAGGAGGACATTATGAATGGTTCTGAACAAGGAAGGGGCACTTCCTACTGAGGGCACATGGGAGCCGTGAGCATTTCCCAGCATTCCCAGAGATGCAAGCACTGCCTTCCGGAAGCATTGCTCTGGGAGGTGGTGAGGCAGGGGTGAGGGTGTGTGTATCAGGGCTGCACCATCATGACTGTAGCCCAGCGGGAGATGCCGGACACTTGGGGAAGGGGCAGGTTGCTGACACATTGTGACATAGACTTGGAAATAGGTGGTAATACTGTACTGTGACCTGTCCCTGTAGGGTGACCCAGGACCTGCAGGACAGAAGGGCCAAGCAGGAGAAAAGGGAAGATCTGGCATGCCTGGGGGGCCTGGCAAGAGCGGCTCCATGGGGCCTATTGGACCACCGGGTCCTGCAGGAGAGAGAGGCCACCCTGGGTCCCCAGGGCCTGCAGGGAACCCAGGACTGCCTGGTTTGCCGGGCTCTATGGTAAGGGGTGGCCAGCAACCACGGACGGGCACCATCCCATAGTACAGGCCCAGGGTCCTGTCAGCAACTCCTTCCGACATTCTGCAGGAAACAGCTTAACTACAGGGTAGACCCTAGCTCTTCATGGGGAAGCAGGGAGCTACCAGGGTCCCTCCCAGCCCAAACTGTATTTTAGTATAAGATGTGTCTTCTCTCAGGACGGGTAGCGCTTTGGATTAAGACTCTGCGAGAGGTTCTGAGGACCTTTGACCTCTTCGCCATCCTTTATTTCTGGAAATCAAGTCTATTCACTGGGCAAGTGCCAAGTTTAGATATATGATTGAGGCCAGGTCTCTTCTCTTTCCTCAGGGAGACATGGTGAATTATGATGATATCAAGAGGTTTATCAGACAAGAGATCATTAAACTGTTTGATGGTAATTGGCAGCCGGCGGGGTGGCGGTGGGTGATGCCCGCCCTGCCCAGCCACTTCTTCCCCCAGCCCTGCCTGCGGTTTCCTTGAAGCTTGTGTCCTCCCCATCCCACCCCCACACATTTGCAGACAGCAGGGTGACAGGCACATTTCACCTATCCATCAGACCTTCCTTGCCACCTGCTCTACTTAGAGATAAATCGGTTCTCTATTGTCCTCCTGATCCCCCACTTGAGCAAAGGAGGTTAAGAAAGCAGATTTCAAATGAGCCTGCTTGGAGGGAGCTCTGGGGAGGTGGGGAGCAGCAGGTGGAGGGGCGGCTGTGGTTTGTTTGAAGTTTTTCTTTCTTGCTTGTGTGCTGTGGACTTGGGGAGAACGTGGATGCCAGGCACCCTGCTTGGCAGACCATATTCTGAAGCCAGGGGTGATGGCTAGAGGAAAGAGATGCCAAAATCAGATCTGTGCTTCTGAAAGATCTGCATGGGAAGGCCCGTGCAGGCCTCCTCCAAGAGAGCAGCCCACATTCTCTGTCCCAACGCCCCATCAAAGGCTGGCCCGCACTGCTGGCACTGTCTTTAGCATCTGCAGCTACTCTGAGCACCCAGTGACCTGGCCTTTGTCTTTGCTTGCAGAGAGGATGGCTTACTACACCTCCAGGATGCAGTTCCCCATGGAGGTAGCAGCAGCACCAGGCCGGCCAGGGCCTCCGGGGAAGGATGGTGCTCCAGGGCGGCCAGGTGCTCCGGGGTCACCCGGGCTCCCTGGTCAGATAGGCCGAGAAGGACGCCAGGGTTTGCCAGGAATGAGAGGTAGCTCTACCTTCTGGGTCCCCGGGGTGTCGGGCATATGCACCTCTGAGGGCTGACTGCTGTGAATATGGTATGTGTGTGTGTGTGTGTGTGTGTGTGGTATGTGGTGTGGTATGTATGTGTAGGGTGTGTGTGTGTAGGGTGTATATGTGTGTATGGTGTGTATGCTGTGTGGTGTGTATGTGTAGGGTATGTGTGTGTATGATGTGTGTGCTGTGGGGCGTGTGTGTGTGTGTGTGTGTGTGCGTCACAGTCCACATGGCTGTCATTTTTCTGCTTAGAGACAGGACTTAATGTTATTTTTTGTCTCAGGACTGCCTGGTACTAAAGGTGAGAAGGGAGACATCGGTGTTGGCATTGCAGGAGAAAATGGTCTCCCCGGCCCTCCAGGTAGGAGAATCCAGTCTTGGAGACCATGAACCCAGAGCCGCAGAGCCCCCCACCTATCACACTTTATGACAACATAATCAGATAGAACACCAACCACTGCCACCCTAATTACTACTTATAGAAATGCTCTCTATTTAAGATACTGGGCTAGGCCCAAGGGAGAAGAAAGAGAGAGGCTGAGTCTCCACTTCTGCCCTGAGCTAGGCTTGCATGATGTGATGGGGACCAGAACCCCAAGTCCAAGGCTTGTTTCGCATCCCGCTGGATTTGTGATACTGATGAGGTCACTGAGTCCTCAGCATCAGGAAGTTGAGGGTGGTTAAACCCCGACGATCTTGCTCTGAGGCCTCACGCAAACCACACTTTTACCTGGCAAACATGCACAAAGGTGTCACTTGTCACAACCATTGTCCCTTCTGCCATCTGGGTCTCCTGACTTCCCTTCTTTGGCTCTTCCCTCTTTAGGTCCTCAAGGGCCTCCAGGTTATGGCAAGATGGGTGCGACCGGGCCAATGGGCCAGCAAGGCATTCCTGGGATCCCTGGGCCCCCAGGGCCCATGGGGCAGCCAGGGAAGGCGGGCCACTGCAACCCCTCCGACTGCTTTGGGGCCATGCCAATGGAGCAGCAGTACCCACCCATGAAAAGCATGAAGGGGCCTTTCGGCTGAAACTCTGCCCACACTGGGATGAAGGACTCTACTGGGAATAAATGGCCACAGTGAACAGGCATTGGTGGGTTGTGAATGTTTGTGCTATTCCTGTGTTTGCTGTTGTTGCTGTTAATATTTTTTTAACAATAAAGACTATTTGTAACCCCACCCCATGGGGTTCCCCTGGTGCTGCAGCTGCATCTTCTGTCATTTGGTCCCAGGGTTATGAAAGGGTGTGTCCCTCGGGGCCTTGGCAAACCTGTAGGTTTGTGTTGTGTGCACAGGCTATCCATTTGCCCTGCGTCCTCTCCAGGCATGCCCTGGGCACGCCTTTCTGGGAAGAGGCACTTGCTCAGCTTCGAACCAAAAGGAGCTTTGGAGACTGCATCCTGCTCAGAAAGGCTCCTATCTGCTTCCTGAATGAATGAACTCAGTATTTGGCACCCTATTTGTGTGCCCTAAAGCTGAGCTGGCTTGCACCTGGGGAGATGCCACCCAGAGCTGAGGTGTGCTCACCTTCCTGGATGCCCTTGAAACATGTAGGCACTTCTCAGTGCACCTGTAATTTCATAACTAGAAAACCTACACAGACCTGAGGGGGAAGAGCCTCAGCCCCTGCCTCCGCAGCCCAGGGACGCTTCTCTGGAGAATGAGATGGGACCTCCAGCCTGTGCCAACGCCGGGCTCTGTCGCCAGCTTTCCAGCTTCAGATACCTTTTGGACTTCAAATAGTGCTTTTCATTATTCAGATGTGCATTTATGTCCATCTCAGACTGGGCCTTCGGAAATAGCTGGGGTTAGATCATTGAGAAGGGGTCCCAGGCAAGCCATGATTAGATCTAAGCTTGTGGTCCACCAAGTCCACTGGGGTTTTCCATCTGCTGTGCCCTCCATATGTAAAAAGGACAGGAAGAAAAGAATATGACAATACACTGAATATTACAGGAACACACTGTCTCGAGCGTCTTTCTTCTCTGCTCCTCAGATCACGGTCCTGACGGGCCCGCGGCCCTGGGAGGACACGACAGGGCAAATCCAAGGGGACTTCCAAAGAAAGCCTATTTTACTGGCCCTGGCTTTCTGGAGGGTTTATTCAAGTTGGATAAACTTCAAAGGATCACAGAGCAGGCTCAGAAATGTACTCAAAGTCTAGATGTTTATCCACACTGCCTGAAGCCTTCAGGCTGGCTGTCACGTCTCTTCAGAGCGGCATTTCAGCACATTTGAACATTCGGTCTCTGGTTTGGGTACCGGCCTCTGGGTGGCTCTTCAGAACCTTTGCCTTATTTTCTTTCCTGCCTGAGACAGAGAGGTGTAACTGTAGCCAAGCTATGCTTGCAGCCCACCAAATGCCTCCCACGCTGCTTTTAGATACACAGGGAGAGTCGGGTTTCTTTGTATCTCTCATTGGCAGCTCTCAGTTAACTCAGAAACATTAAAAAGCAAACACATCATCAGCTCTTGGACAGTGGATGAGGACAGATGTTAAAGCACTCCCTTGGAAGGCCTCATCTGCTCACAGCTCAGCCTGTGAGGCAAACTGCTGATGGGTCCCTGTGAGTGACCAGGAGCCCGCTGGCTCAAGTAGAAAGAAAGAGAAGCAAGGACCAGCTGTTGAGTTGAGCAGGTTGGTTCTGAAGGCCAGAGGAAGAGACTGGCATGGGAGACATCAAACACACACCCTTCGAGGGTCGCTGAGGCGTCAACCCTTGGATATGGTGGCTTCCTTCACTTCCTTCCTCAGTCAAATCCATGCTGCCCTCTGGGGGATTCTATGACAGGCTAGGTTGAAGCTTTCAAGATTTGAGTGCCTGTCTCCCTGGAGTTTGAAATTGCTGTATTTTCTTGGACCATGAAGAACCAGATGGGAAGCTGAGTTTATAGTCTCTTCTTCTGTGGTCAGCAGAAAAAAAAATCTGTGCATCTTGCTTGTCAGCTCAGGAGCTGGGGACGATGCAGGGAAAAGGAGGAGGGGCTCGGCCACTCCACAGGCGTGGAGCTTCCCCCTTCCCTCCCTGTTCCTCCATCTCCACTCCTCAGTCTGTTCCAGAGTTTCAAGGCAACACTGAGATCCTTCAGATCGACAGAGTCTAACTTGAGTCCATTTCCCCTTCCTAGTCTGTGCCAGGAGCTGTACTAGGCTCTGGGGAACCTGAAACAAACTTGACAGATTTGGACCCAGCCACCACCATGACAATAGACACAAGTAGTTCATTAAGCGATTACAACAGAGTTGGCTGGTTGGGACAGTACCAGGTGGCCGGGGAGGTGCATCGCCGCGGGACCTGACTGTCTAGACAGAAGTTGATCCGGGCACAGGGAACAGCATGTGCCTAGGCCCAGAGATGATTGAGCACAGCGGGCTGAGGGAGGGGACACACAGTGGGGACGCAGTGCTCGGGCGTGAGCACCGGTCACGCAGTGGGTAGCTGCTGCTGAGTTTTAAACAAAGGTTTGCCTAATGGGGAGTTTGCCAATTGCGGTGTGAAGAATGGACTGGAGAGCCCTTAATTTGAGAAGCCCAAGGTTATTGCATATTTATTCTGCAGGGGGGGGGGGAAGCCATGTTGGATGCCTTTGGAGCTGAAATCTTCTCTTTTGTCATAATATTTTCCTTCTGCCACACTTAAACACAATTCAGCCGCGTTCTCACTTCACACAGGTCTGTTAGCCCTTTAGTACCGGTCTCGTTCTCACAGTGCCTTAACGGGGTGAAGGGGTCGGGGGCCAGAACCCATGTGTGCTGGTCTCACTTACAGTGGTTCTCCAAAAACAACAACAAACAAACAAACCCCATAACCTGCAAACCTCCCTCCAGTCCACAGAATCCAAAAGGGAATCCAAACTTCAAACCTAGTTGGAATCAAAGAGAATTCCATAATGAGATGGGTGTTGGTATTCCTTCCTTCCTAGATTGCCACACGGGAGCTTGACACCCAGCCAAGTGACACTGGGGAAGGAAGACGCGTCTTCCTCTAGGGGAGGAAGAACTTCCCAGTGGCAGGCCCTCCTTCTACTACCCAGCTCTCCTTTGCCTCTGATGGCCAAGCACTTCTGAGACCTCCTCCAGAGAGCTCTCACTTCCCTAAGAAAGGCCGCAAGCCAAGCTTTCTCTCCGCTTCCTGCAGAGCCGAGACAATAACAGGAACGCCCGCGCCCACTTCTGCCTGCCTCAGGTGGTTAAGGTTTGGAAGAGAGCTGGTTGTTTTTCGGTCTTTAAAAGATCTTTCTTTCATCTGCCCCTCCAAAATAAACACACCTGCTCCCCCCCCCCATTTGGCTTTGGTTGGTGTCTGGCTGCTTGGGAAGCCTTGGGTGCACCCTTCTGACCCCTGAATAGTGCAGACCTCCAACTGTGAGTTCTCCTAAGCCTTTTACTGGAATAAAAGAACGCAAAGAATTTTCACGGGGTGGGTGGGACTGGTGAGCTCAGTGGTTGGCTCTGTCCCTGGAACCCATGTGGTAGAAGGAGAACTGACTCCCCGAAGTTGTCCTAAGACCTTCATGCACTGAATTATTCCAGCAGACTCTCTCTCTCTCTCTCTCTCTCTCTCTCTCTCTCTCTCTCTCTCTCTCTCATGCATGCACCCCCCCATGCAATAATGAAAGGATTATCATAAGTGGTGAATCCTCAGCACTTAAGGAACCCAGACTCAAGTGCTTGCGGGGAATAAGGGTGTGTGAGTCACATGACCTCATGTAGCAGGCTGGGTGTCACTACTCTTTCTTGACCTTCAGCCCCGTACCTCAGAACCTCATCCTTTTTGAGATTTCACCGTTCAGACCCACCACCAACTTTTGGAAGACACTGTGGGCTGAGAGCCTGCGTCAGTCAAAGCATCAGCTCTCCTCTGGGTGACTGGGAGCAGGAGAAAAGCCCGGTATCTGCACTTTGATTTTACACGCCTCCTTTGGGGACTTCAAACTTTCAGTCTGGGGCCAGGATGGCTCAGCAAAGAACCACACCTGCCACCGAGCCTGATGGCTTGAATTTGATCTTTCCAGCCCTGCCTGGCGGAAGAACTGAGTGCAAACACGTGTCCTCTGACCTCCACATGCACAGGACAACAGCACATGTGTGAGTGAACATGCACAGCGCAGAATAAACACAATGTAATCAAAACCTTGGAGTCCTCTCTACACAGAGATGTGTTCATCATCCTGGGAATGTCCTGCAGAACTCGTAGTCTTCCCCATTCAAGACCAAAGACAGCGAGGTCAGAGCAGCTGAGAATCTTCAAGAGTTGAAGAGACCTCATGACACTGTCGGAGAAGGCAAGAACTTAGGAACTTTGGAGAGGAGGTGCCATCTCCAGGAGGCAGACAGCAAATGAGAGCATTTCAGCCAGCCATCTTCTGCCTTGGAACTTTTGACCACAGAGCTAAAAGGTGAATGGAAGACAGCAGATATTCCAACTCGCTGACCCTTCCTCACCCAAGCTAACAGAAGCTGAGCTCACAGACACAGTTAGCTATTGCCTGTCTCAAACACCGGTCCTTCTGAACAGTGTCTTTGACTGCTGCAAAAAGGAACGTTCATAGAATGTGGCTCCTTCTTTCTTCATAGGTCTGCAGAGGCAGAGCCTGGGTTTTGAATCTAAGGCTCGTTTCATTCTGCAGCCCTTGCATTTACACAGGGCTTGAAGGAACCAGTTTGTCTGTTTTGCCCCGCCCCCTCCCCAGCTTACTTTTTTATTTCATTCATGTGGGTTTTTTGCCTATATGCCTGTGCACCATGTGGATGCAGTGCCTGTGGAGACCAGAAGAGGGCATTGGATCCAGTCAAACCAGACTTACAGACAGTTGATAGCCACTGTGTGGGTGCTGGGAAATGAACCCAGCTCCTCTAAAAGAGAGAGCAAGTGCTCTTGCCCCCTGAGCCACCTCACGCCTCACCCCTTCATGCAGAGTGCACTGCCCTTCCCCTGTGCTCTGCTTTCCTCAGAAGCTCCCCGGCCTCTGGTCTCTGAGTCTTTCTGGAAAGGAGCTCTAGAAAATGTCCGACTTGAGGCTACCTCATGGAAGGACTGAGGTGGGTTTTGGGTTCTCCAGTAGACTGCCAACTGCCAGCTTTTGGGTTTTAGCTTTCAGACAGAGTCTCACTATGTAGCCCAGGATAGCTTCAAACCTGAAATCTTCCTGGAAAAAAAAATCTTCCTGGTTACACATCTATAACCTAAGCATTTGGAAATTGGAGGCAGGAGAGTCAAGAATTCAAGTCAGTCTTGACTACACAGCAAGTTCTAAGCCAGCCTGGGCTACATAAGACCCTAATGAAGAACCAAAGAAAAGGCCAAACCACCCTCTTATCTCATCCTACCAAAGGCTGAGGATGAGGCACTTTTAAAAAACATGTTATTCATTCATCTATTCATTCATTCATTCATTCATTCGTTTGCTTTTCAGAAATGGGTTTTTATGTGTAGCCTTGGCTGTCCTGAAAGTAGCTCTGTAGCCAAGGCTAGCCTCCAACTCACAGATATCCGCCTGCCTCTGCCTCCCAAGTGCTTGGATTAAAGGTGTGTGCTACCACTGCCTGGCTGGCACCAGGCTCTTACAATGCCCTGTTCTAGACCATGAGAGTGGCACCTAGAACCCTCTAATCATTGCCTTACGCTTGAAGAGTCCAACTAGCTCCATCTTGTCTTCCTGACTTGTTCTGAGTCATGCTCTCTGGCAGTTACCGTGGATTCCAGGAATTACAGGTCTGAATGATAAACATCGTGGGTCAAAGCTATGCCCCACACAGCAGCAACTCAGCTACTCAGCAGAAGGTTCTGTGGAATCCACCCTGAGATCATGAGTACCCAGGCCACAGCTGGAGCAAGGCTGCTTTCACCACCAACCTTTGTCCCTTACATCAACTCAGAGCTCTCCTTAGCTCCGAGAACACAGGATGGAGGATGCTGGTTCCTGTTTCTTGCAATGATGGCTATGAAATCAACTTCTGTACTGTGTCAACCACTTTGGTAGTTTTGTCTTTTGGGGTGAGTGGCCAGGCATGATTTATTGAGTTCCCCACTCCCAAGCCAGACTTCCTGGCCTAGAACTCAATATGACATTAATAATAGCATCAAGTTGTTAAAATATTCTGAACTTGGCCTGAAATCCTGGCTTCTGTCAATATTTTTATATTTATTTATCTTATGTGTATGACAGTCTTGCTTGCGTACATGCATGTGTACCACATGTGCATGGTGCTATTGGAGGTCAGAAGAAATCCACTGATCTCCCTGGAACTGAAGTTATGAACGGTGTGAGCCATCCTGTGAATGCTGGCACCCGAACCTGTGTCCTCTGCAAGAGCGGCAAGGGCTGTTGAGCCATCGCTCCAAAAAGATGCAGGTTTTTGGAGACATAATCTTGCCATGAGGCAGTTATCCTCCTGCCTCAGCCTCCCACATATCAAAACTACAGGCATGCATCATGTCCCAGGTCACAGTTTATCCTTTTTTAAATTATCTATTTAATGTATATGCACACACTGTAGCTGTCTTTAGACACACCAGAAGAAGAGGGAATCAGATCTCATTACAGATGGTTGTGAGCCACCATGTGGGCGCCGGGAATTGAACTCGGGACCTCTGGAAGAGCTGTCAGTGCTCTTAACTGCTGAGTCATCTCTCCAGGCCCCCCCCCCCAATTTATGTTTTTAATATTAGGAACATCATTTATTGTCTCCAGTCCTCCGCTCCTCTATAAATAAGTAATAACATTCATCTCAAAGACTGTGCTGTAGTTGAACAATAAACAGGACTTAGCGCAATGTCTCATAGCTAGTAAGCATGATAATAATAAACATTAAAACTTGGTTCATGCTGGGCTCGATTCTAGGTAGTAAGTACAAACAGAAGAGCTGGAAGATACCTCACAGGTAAGAGAATTTGCTGCTTTTCCAGAGAACCCAAGTTCAGTTCCCAGCACTCAGGTCAGTTGGCCCCTAACTACCTGAAACTCCATCTCCAGGGGATCTGACACCCTCTTGTGGCCTCCACAGGTACCTGCATTCACATGTACATACACAGAAACACGTAAGTACACATAACTATAAATAAATCTTCACACAAGGATAGGACAATCCTGCAATAAGCATATATATTTAATGATGTGCATCTAAATCCTAAAAGGGGACTTTTTATGATAAAATGAGATATAGTGGTACTCCTGATGACCAGGATGTACTTGAAAGACAAGCTATCCTAGGTGTAGTGTTGAGGATGCCCTCACCCACAAGGTAGTGTATCAACTGGAACCTGAATGACAAGAAAGAAAACAGTGGAAAATGAAGGGGAGAGGAATCTAAATGAAGAGAGGGGCAAATCCGAAGGTCTGGAGGCCAGGCCAGCGTGGCTGGAGTGAACTTGGTGACAAGCACAGCAATGGCATCAGTGAGGCTGGTGTCACAGGCTGGGGCTAGGTCCTGAGCGTCAATAAAGCCATAAGGATGAGTTTAGATTGTATTAAGGGTGGTGAGACCACCTTAGAGGAGTTTAGAGAATGACAAGATTTAATTCACATTCTAAGGCGCCCACTCTGGCTTCTCAGTGGAGAAGGGAGCAGTGCTGGAATTCAATACAAAGACATTGGCGGTGAGGCCAGACTACAGAGGGGGCTTGGAGTCGAGCGACAGTTGGAACATGGAGCAAAACCAGATGATGATAATGATGATGATGAGTGTGAGTGTGAGTGTGTGTGTGTGTGTATTTTTTAATGAAAGCAAAAAGCAAATGTAGGTTGGGGGTATGTGGAGACACACACAGGATGATCCTGGGTCTTTTACATGAGCAACTGTGTAGATTTTCTGAGACAGAAGGGATGAGTTTTATGGAAATGATCAGAGAATTCTTACACCGGGCTAGACTCCCACACAGTGGCAGTACTGGGGGAAAGGGAAACTGAGTGGCTAATGAGTTGGGATCCATGAGGGGGGTTAAAGGGAGGGTGGGGCAGGACTGGATGTGAGAGGCCGTTGGTATTTATGTATGAATGGTGTAACCCTGAGTGTTTCTTGTATTCAGAGAAAACTGTGACTCAGAGAGGTTAAATGATTTGTTTGAGATCATACAGCTAGAAACTGTTTTAAAAAGAAAACAAACAACAGGGTCTGCTCATTAACGTGAATGCTGACGGGAGAAACTCAGCAAGAAATAAGACAGTGGGCTCTGACTGGGTCAGGCTGGGCCAGATCACTAAGGGCCTGGAGAGAGAAAAGACTTGTCTTCCTCTACAGGTATGGATGAGGAGTGTGTTTTGCAGACTGTCCTACAGACAGTACTATAGTGAGCACTGGGGTTTGGAAAGTACCTGACTGAATAACAGCTCAGACTTTTTTATTTAAAAAGTATAGTGTTGGCTCTGTAGATACTGGGAATACAATTATAAGCAAACGAGACACAATTCTTGTCCACATGAGAGATTTTGTAGTTGTCGTTTGAGACAGGGCCTCATTATGCAGCCCTGGCTAGCCTGGAACTGTCTATGTAAATATGCTTGCTTCTGCCTGCTGAGACTAAAGGCATGTGCCACCATGCCCAGCCACCTGGGACCGTAACTAATCAAATAAGCATCCAAACAAGTTTAGAACCTACATCCCAAGAGACAAGTACAGGATGCTGGTAACTTATGAGCTGGAATCTGACCTACAGAAGGGATAAAACCTCCTTGTTGAAACCAAGCCATCCACTTACTTTGCTCAAGGCCTTACTTTGCTGAGGAACTCACTGTGAATTTAGGCTTATTGTGATTGCCTTTCTGAGCCCCACCTTCCCCGTTTATAAGGAAAGAAGCACCATGCTATTTTAATTTCCCATATACTCTGGCGGTTTGACCTTTCTCCACTGTCCAAAGACCTGTTTAGCACCCAAGTTCTAAATGGCACCTGCATTCCGGGAGAGGGTTAGTTCTCAGTAGCCATGGCAACCCCCTAGGAGTTAAAAAATAAAGTGATCACAGAAAGTGACGTAATTAACATGCGTCCGACTTGCCAGGTTATAATATGGCTACTGCAGAAACAACTGACCGAGTCTCCCTATTCGATAACTACAGCTGACCAGGTCCGAGGTCCGCTCCAGGTCACGAAAAATAAAAACAAACGCGCCACTACCGCCAGCAATACTTCCGGACACTCCTACCCGGCCCTCCGCTCCTCTTGTCCGGCAGTTAGGTACCAGCCCACCACCTGTGACTTCCGTTTGTTGACTGGAAGATTGACAGCCTGTCTATCCAATCACAAGCGGACCCGCCCCAAACTCCAACGAGGAGAGGTGTTGAGAGCAGGAAACTCCACCTACCAATGGTGTGATGTCATAACCGCCATGGCCAGCTATCCAGACGGGCAGGTGAGTTGTTAGCGGCCCTTGCGTCAATATCTGGGTTTTGTTTACAGGTCCGGTACTGCTCTCCATACTCGACTCTTTTACCCCCTTGGTCCGCGCCCTTTCTACGCAAAGGTTCACTTTAGGCCCTGCGTGAGCGAGAAACAGGAGGGCCAGTCCGTCGCGCTCGTTTTACGTCACCTAGGACCACTGGAGGGGTTGTTTTGCGCGAGCCTGGCTTTGGTGTTTTTGCACTGAATAGATCCGGGCTGGACCAGACCAGGGTGCACATCTCAGGTCTCCAGTGGGGCGGAATCCTCTGTGCTCACGAGGCATTTAGAGCTCTGTTTCCCTCGGAGTCTTTCGGGGCGTAGGGTAAAAACAAGTTTTCCTACTCACTCAGCGCGGCATACTGCGACAGAATAATCAGGACAATCAGTGGTAGGAGATGCCAGAAGTGAGATCACACCGCTCACGGTAGTCCAGCGTCATTTCACACGTAGGAAAAGTGAAACCCAGAGAAGATACGGAGTTTATCTAAGTTATCAGGTAGTTAGGCAGCAGAGCCAAGGTTAGAACCTGGGTTGTCTGCAAATGCTTCTTTCTTTCTTACTTTCCAGACTGCTTTGAACCAGCCAGGAACATCATTGCAGTGTGATTTTTGTAGCCAAAACTAGTTAGGTGACAGCAAGATGGTTAAATGCAACTTTTGAGCTAAAAGTGGAGCCGTGTCTTTGCCACATGAGTTTTAAGTCGTTTTTCTGAGCCAGTTTCCTCTTATAAAGTGGGTCAGGTAGTAGAGTCTAGAGTCCACCCCTCACAGAGTTATTAGGAAGAACGATGTGATTTGTATATGCATATGTTATCCTATACAGTAAGCTGTAATAATCACTTTGTTACAGTTTTTCAAAGTAGGCCCCTCACTTCAAAATAATTTAGACAAAATAATCACCCTGATCACAGAGTAGTTTAAGAGATTAATCTCATGTAAGGAAAATGGAAGGCAAAATCAAAAGGGATATAACCAAGCTTTGATTGACTATAGTCACAGATCAAAAGATCTTTAAAGCTCTGAAGTTAATACAGCATTTCTTATGTTTACTCTCTCTCTCTCTCTCTCTCTCTCTCTCTCTCTCTCTGTGTGTGTGTGTGTGTGTGTGTAGGGGGCAGCTACACATGTGCTCATGCACAGGAATTATTTTTTCTCTAACGTGGATCTTTGGGGATCAAACTTCTTGGACCTGGCAGCAAGCTTCTTTACCCATCGAGTCATCCTGCTGGCTCCTATACAACAGTTGGGCCCCCATTGTGCCCATAAGAAGACCCTGTAGGCACGAAGGGCTTACTGTTTTGACTTACAGCTGAAGAGCAAACCCAGAGAGGCTTAAAGGTCACACATAGCAAGTGAGGGTGAGGCCAGGGTTAGAGCTTTGAATTCCATTTATTGCATACTTAGCAGGCCGGTGTGGGCTCAGAGTAGGAAGAAGTATCACAGCCGTGCACCCCAGACTCCATTCCCCTTGCTGGGTTTTGTGAGATGTGAATGGGTACTGTTAATAGAGGAGGATTCCGTGGTTAAGCAAGTTTGGGAACTTCTCTGTTAATACAGCCTGATAGTGTTCACTGTAAATCTTCCAGAAAGGCATACAATACGTCATATTTCTAAAAACTTTCTTAACCAGGGAGCATCCTACCCCATCTGCTTTGTGTTATGTCTGCTCATTTTCTGTGTCACGCTGGTGTTCCGAGAGGAGCTCAGGTTGGGGAAGCATTCCCATATTCCATAGTTTCAGTGGCCAGTTTGTGTCAGAATTCCCTGAGAACTTGTTTAAAGGACAGATTTGGGTCTCATCTAAGGCCTGCTTAGACAGCACAGATCCAACCCCCAAATCATAAGGGAGCTGTGTGTGTGTGTGCTTACCTGTGTGGGTCTCTCACTGAGCAGGGAACTTACTGAGCTAGATTATCTAGCCAGTGAGCCCCAGTGATCCTCATTGCCTCTGCTTCCCCAGGCATGCTTTGCCACACCTGGATTTTTTACTGAGATGCTGAGAATCCATGCAAGTAGGCTGTCTTGGTTGTGTGGCAAACAGTATACTGATGGAGCATCCTCCTTGCCCCAGTAATCTACATCTTAATACATTTGTATATGATTTACAAATCATGAATACATGATTGTATACACTCTAGAAGCAGTGACAGACAGACCTGGGCTAGAATCCAGCTTTACCCACTTAATAAGTGTTACATGTCCTTGGCTACATCATGTAAGGGCTAGGGGCTTTAATTCCCTTACCACAAAAAGAGAAATAGGACCTGTGGAAAGGGTGCAAGAGGGTGGGATGGAGCAAAACATGTAGGGAGCTCTGCACGGCCTGTCTCCCGGTGCGTAGGGTGTGGCATAGTGGTGACACTTGCTGCCATAATGCTTGCTTGGCCATGCCACGCGGGCAGAATGCTGAAAGGGAGCCCCAGGAGAAAATGTCTGGAATAGAAGAAGAAATATAGCTTTTATCCCCACCGTAGGCTTGTCCGCCTCCTCATCCCAGGGGTTCTAAGAAAGGAAAACTGGTTGTTTGAAGTCATGCAAAGGCTCAGGCAGTGCTGCCTCCCTCCCACCCACTGGGTGTTTCTGGAGGACTGCAGCCATTGGTGGGAGCCACAGTTCCTCCCCTTTCCCATCGCCTCCGGCCCAGGCTGCCTTGGTGTTGGAGTAGCCAAGGTCAAGTACCATTGGTTCAGCGGGACCTGCTTGATGGAGCTCCGTGTTAAGAGCTTGGTCTCTGAGCCAGAGAGGTTGGTTTGCACATCCCTACTCTGCCAGCTTGCTTACAGAAATTTGTTGTGAAGACCTGAAGTTCCGTTTCTTGTTCTGTGGAATAGATCACAGCAGTACCTACACCAAGCTTATTGTGAAGAGAGAAAGTGTCAAATGTGGCATGTAGTGAATACTCCGCATGGGAGAGGAGTGCAGCTATGTAGACTGTAAGTGTCAAGTCGGAGTGAGTTTATGGCGTTCGGATAATACAGGAGGGCAGCCCAGGGGTCGGGCAGGAAGAACAGAGTTATATCGGAGCTAAGGAAATAATCTCACAAAGACCAGGAAGCAAGCAAGAAAGTGCGTTCCATAGTACTTTTTTCTTAGTGGCTTGTTTGTATCAGAATTACCTGAGCGCTTGTTTAGAGAATAAGAAAGTCCAATATTAGGGGGCAGTTTTAAGATTGGTCTGGTTTTAATGCTGAGGGGCCAGGAGACAAGAGAAGGAGACCAGATATGTAAGCAAGGGCCAGATCCCAAAGGGACTTGTAGGTCATTTTGAGGGGACTGATTTCCTCCTGAGAGTGTTGAGGGAGGGGAGCTGGTGAAAGGATTTGTCACAATTGCCCCTCAGAAAGAAGGGATGGAAAGGGGAGAGGGTGAGGCAAGGGGCAGTTTTAAAGCTGTAGAAATCCTCTCAACAAAAGCCGATGATGGCTGGTGTGTTTAATTCTGGTGACAGAGGAAGGAAGGGAAGGCCCCTGAGAGGTCTCGAAGGCTTAGATTTGGATGACTTGGTGGCAGGAGGTACTAGGAGAACAGAACAAAGACACATAAAGTTGGAGGGAAGGTCAGGAGGTTGCTGGGCATGTAGGTTTGCAGTTCGGGAGATAAAGCCGGAAAAAATATTTTGGAGTGTCAGCACAGAGGTCTGATAATTAAAGTCTTGGGACACTTCTTGGCTTGTTGTTCATTGGTTGCGTGTTTCTGTCCTTTAAATGTGTTAGAAGGCTCTGCTGGTGATTGCCAGACTATTCCTTCTGTCTTCTTGTGGCTGTTTAACCCCTTAGCTCACGCTCTTTCCTCTCCCATCAGGCACTTGGAAGGTAGTTCTGAGCAGGTTTGCCTTTGCAGTGCAGTCTCTTCCTCCTGAGGAGTCAGTATGGACCTGCTTTGATACCTCAGCCTCTCAAGGGCTCGGAGGTAGAAGAAGGAGCCCTTGGAGCTGAAAGAGTGCAGGACTTTGTGAATCAGGAGGGTCTGCGCTCTCTTGTCCCTGCAGGAGTACACATAGAGACTGTTAACTGTGAGGTTGACCTCAACTATCTTGAGGTCTAGGTGCCACAGTGCAAGAAGAATGTGATGTGAGATTCTCTCTCCTGTGCGATGAAAAATCCCCTCTAGCCTTTCCCACTACCTGTGTCCAGTGGGAAGCCATGAGACCTGGCAGGTGTTAGCATATGCTGGGCCAGACATATGCTGGGCCCTAGTGTGCAGATGCTGTTTTGAGTCTATTTCTTGTTTTAGGTGCATGATTTAAAATATACTAAACATTGGGCATCTTCATTTTTCTCATCTCTAAAATGGGGATGCGTATTTAGCTCTCAGGATCAAGGAGCCAGCAAAAGCTAGTTAACTTAAAAGCACCTCACAGAACCTCAAAACCCTGAAAAATGCCAAATATAGCTTATTTTTATCAAATAGGCTCTAGAGATAATTTTTCTGTGATGCTTCAGAAACCATGGTTACTGAACTCTTTATCTTTTGCCCTCCACCCCCAGTTTGTGTTTATGGGTCTGAAATGCTGCTAGAAAATGTCTGCAGGGAACACGGAGTCAAAGATCTGCTTCTCATTTCTGGATCAGACCTTAACTTACAATTCAGTGACCCTGGGACCAGCCCAAAGCCTTACACAAGCTTCCTCCCAGCCATTGTGCCTTAGTTGATGGCTCTGCTTCATACCTCATGTGCAAGCTGAACCCTGAGTCATTCTAAACACTTGGCTTTCTTCACCCCACCCCACCCCCATCTCTTGCCTAATCCAATTAGTTGCCAAGTCATGTCTAGTCTATCTCTGAAATAGCTTCAGAATCCACCCGTTCTTCCCATCCCTGCGTCTGCTGTCTGGTTCATGCCCTGCCTGCCCAGCATCTGGGCTGCTGCCTTCCCCCCAACTCCCAGCTTATCCTCCAAACCCACACTGGCTAATTCTCCAACCAAGGCTCACAGCACATCCCTCCTCCTTTGGAAACCCTTCTGTGGTGCTCTGCTTTCTCCAGCGTAACTCTGCAGAGCAGTGCTTATTTGTACATAAGCACTATATAAGGAGGCTTACAGGTACCAGGCACTGTGCTGGGCCTGAGGATGAGGATGGGTGATGATGGTGGTGGTGGGATGATGGTGATGATGATGAAAGAAGCTCTGCCTGCCCCAGGAACTTGCTGTTGGTTGAGGAAGGCATTGGACAGGCATGGATAGCTCACCCACCAACTGAAAAACAGCAAGAGTGGTTCTTGGTCAGGGAGGGTATGACGGGCCTTCCTTTCTGGGTTCACAGTGTGCTTGTGCCATTCCCTGACCACACCATGTTCACTCACAAGTCTGCTTTGCCTCTCTTCTTGTGTGTATAGTGCCCCTCTCTGCTTCTTTTGGTAGAGAGCACTTCGGTATCTTTCAAAGGCCAGCATGTCACTACTAGCTTTGATCAAAGCAACTTTTGGGGGAGAGGGATAGATAAATGCACAAAAATAAATGAACACTGTGTATGCTTGTTTGTTTATTTGGTTTGTGCTCTTCCAAACTCATGTAGGGACTGGGCATGGGACCCTCTGGGCCTCCAGAGCCTCGAGCTAGTAGTGCACAGAGGTAGACAGGAGAGGGAATATAGCTGTAAAAGCTGGAGGTCTCCTCCAGGGATCTAGCCTGTGCACCCTGCTCCACACAGTCTGTGTGTGACTTCTTGGAACTCAGGTTTCCTCTCCTCTAGAGGGGCACTGTCATTAATAGTTACTGCTTGTCAAGATCTTGTTCCATTAGGCTTCATGCAGGCAGTGTGAGGCAGGCACTGTCACCTAAGGCTCCTGAGGCTTAGTGAGGGTAAGTGAGCTCTCAGTGTGCTGATACATTTCCTGAAAATACCTCTTCCTGAAAATACCTCCTTGATTCAGAGAGACTGAACTTTTCCTAGACCTAGCAGAGAAGTTAATGTGCCTTGAGATCAGTGAAGACTGGGTACTCGATCTGCTGTCCTACTGATACTCAGCCTGTGTAAGTTTAACCTCCCTTTAAGAGAGAAATGTAACCAACCTTACCTGCCTTGATTCCCCATGCAGTCAGCTTTTATAACCCAAGCTAAATGCAGAGCCTTACTTTTAAGTTATACACTCCCATGCCCCGACGCAGAACCATGCATGTGCATTGTAGTTATTTGCTGGAAGCAGCCAGTGTCTCTGCAAGGTTTTAAGCACTGTTCTGGGTCAATGAAATAACTTCTTCCTTATAAAACCCTGCTAAAGATCTCTGTAGAAAAGTGCCCCTTAAGAGCTGCATGGTGGTGTGTGCCTTTAATCCCAGCACTTGGGAGGCAGACAGGCGGATTTCTGAGTTTGAAGCCAGCCTGGTCTACAGAGAGAGTTCCAAGAGAGCCAGGGCTACACAGAGAAACCCTGTCTCAAAACAAAACAAAGTGTCCTTCATTTCCTTCTTGAGCCATTTTCCTGTGCTGCTCAGTAAATAAAGAGCAAAGACCTTCTGTTCCCACAGAAAACACTGGGAGAGGTGGGGTACCACAGATGGGCTCTTGCCCACTCATTCCAACAGGACTTACTCCATTTTCATTCCTTATTACGTAATGTTGTTGTTGTTCTGTTGTTTGTTTTGAGGCAAGTTTTCTCTGTGTAGCCCTGGCTGTCCTGGAAATCTGTCTATAGACCAGACTGGCCTCGAACTCACAGAGATCCCATCTGCCTCCTACTCCTGAGCGCTGGGATTATAGGTACATGTTAGTGATGTGTTTAACCTACTTTGTTAGTGATGAAGTTTGTGCCCCCAACGTGATTGACTGATCTATACTCACATGACCATTCGAAGAGCCCTATGAAAAAAGGATTTTTAATTTTGGACATCTTGGTCCCCCAAACAGAAAGAAATAAATGGAATTTCCCCAAAGCTCCTTCCTTGTCTGCTTGCAGGGTGCAGAGATCCCAAGGACAAGGGAAATAGATGTCTCAGATTGGCTAGATTGGTAGGCAGGTCCCAGGAGCAGGGCACATACATACCCATGCTTACTGTCTTTTCTTTTTCTCTCTATCATGCCAAGTGTTGCTCTACTTCTCAGTTAGTCACAAGGAGCAAGTAGGCTTTCCCAAAAGCCTGTTGCCTCTGTCTTTTCTCTTTGGCTCCCAGTCTGCTCTTACTGTGAGGAATTCTGTCTCCTGAGGCTCACAGGTATACAGAGCAATTGAAAACTTTACTTAAAGGGATTGGAGCTAAAATGAAATTGAGGCAGTTTTATAAACTAAAAGATATATTATCTCTGGTATCCTAACCATAGGACACTCCTATGATTCAGGAGTCTTGGGAAAGAATTGGCAACCAATTATATTGCTCTGTACAACTAAGACATTTGGTTTAGCCATAAAGCTTTCCAAAGAAAAGGAGGTATCCCAGGAATGTCTTCTAGTGAATCTTTTGCATCACCACTGCCTCTGCCAACTGATAATATAATAAATTACCCACACCCATGACCTGGCCTTATAATAAGAAGCTTCTCAGGAGGAGAACTGGTGCCTGCATTTCCAGTCTAGATTAGGACCAAGTCCTGCCCAGGAAGGGCTCCATTCACCACCTAAAGATCTCACAAAACTTGTTACAGAGGATGAGGTTCAAACCATTTTACTAGATGAGTAGTGGTGTTATTGCAAATACATATAAGTGATACCTTTTGATTGGCAGACCCTTATTAAAACAATCCTTACCACTATTCAATAATGGCTCCAGGAATGAATGAGCAAATGCCTGTCCATTGCTGCTTATAACCCAGGGAAGTGCACACATATGTGTACACAGACACACACACACACACACACACACACACACAGCTACTTATGATCAATTAGTCAGACAAGGAAACATTGGAACCTAGGCTCAGCAGCTTTTGAACCTTCTGCTACTGCAATGGCTACAAAGTTCCTGATCCTAATATTTCCTTAGGGTCCTTTCCCACTATCAGACAAAAGTCTACAGAGCCCATTATAAACCATATTGGTCATCCACACAGCAAGCTATGGAAAAACAGACAGATAATAAAGATGTTACTGTCACTTTACCTTTCATTAGCTCAGAAAAATGCAAAACAAACAATTCTGACTGCAAAACAAACAAAAAAACATTTTTTGCCTGGCAGTGGTCCTGTAGCTTTTTAATCCCAGCACTCAGGAGGCAGAGGCAGACTGATCTCTGTGAGTTTGAAGCCAGCCTAGTCTATGGAGCTGGTTCTAGGATAGCCAAGGCTACACAAAGAAACCATCTTGAAAAAATAAAACAAAAAACCCTGTTCTTCACTGGGTTCTTGCTAATCTTTTCCATGGTGTACTGATAGGATAAAAGCCTGCAAAGGCCTTGGCACCGAGGGGCTCTAGGCCGAGACACTGCAGCAGCCTTGCAGCCCTCTGGGTTTCAAATGTGGAAGAAGACAGTTCCAAATACAGTGTAAATAAAACTTATTGCTAACACCAGTGTGGGAAACCCCTTCCTAAAATAGGACCTGATGGGAAAATGGTTACCCTGGGCCAGTCAGTGCACATCTCAAGGTGACAGTGAAGGCAGTCCAGTCTGGGGAACACAAGACTGAGCACCAAGTGTGGTTTGACGATACAAGCAGACCCTCTTTGATCCCCAGCCTGTGGTGCCAGTGCCCTCTGCCTGTGCTGCCTCCGTGAGGACACAGTCTGGAATCAGTTTCCACACCTTGTGGTGGTGCCTCTGCTGCATGCCACCCAGCTCGGTTCCAAACCTAAACAAAGAGATTTGATTACCAAAAATAATTTTAGATTAGGTTTACCTATAGTTAGACATAAAATTAGATGTAGTAGGAGAGGTAAAGAGGCTCCCACAGATGTGTGAGAATCCCTTCCAGAGAATGTTTGTCTTCACTTTAGATAAATCAAACTGGACTATAAAAGGAATTTGGCTTTGCTCTTTCCTCCAGATGCCATTGGTTCAGATCACACTAGTCAGATTATAGTTTATTCCCAGCTGCTTCAAGGAATTCCAAGTTAACAAAATTGATTATTATTCTGTATGCAACCCCACAGACCCTTGATAATGGTTGCTAAGCCAAGAACTTGATTCCTCCGAGCACAATGGACTCAGTTGGTGTTTGTATGACTGAATCCCCATGAAGGGCATTAGAGACACAGCAGCTGGCGTTTCTATTATAGCTAAATAACCCTGGCCTTCTAATTGGCACACTCAGTCCCCAGTTTTAGACTTTCAGTGAGTTAGTGACAAAAGTAATAGTTTTCCAAAATCAAGCTGCCATTTTTCATTCTTCTATGTTAACCTTATCTTTCTTCCCTGGGGTGGAGACCCCCTGTCTCAATAGGGTAGTGACAGTTCTGTATCTGAATGTCCTTTGTCCTTGAGGTCATGAGAAATATCCACCCAAACTTTCTTGGATAGAAGTTCCCCCCCACCCCCATTGGGGAGATCAATGGTCAATGAATGGGAACAAACTTCACTGCATCAGCTAATCCAGGAACGACTTTAGACAGACCATACAGGCACCTATCTCACTTCCAAAGAAAAGTACTTTGCCAGCTGCCAGTAGGTATACAATACCTGCCATGATTCCACCTTATTGGATAAAAGTGGCTTGATACTTAACATATTTCACTATATGAATGATATCCTGTTATGCCAGGTTTGGCATGACTGCAGAAGGGATGGTGTGACATGGTTCCTGCTCCTGGAGCAGGGCCACTGGACGTGGGTCTTCTCAAGTGCTGACAGGGCTGTAGAAGTAAGGCTTCTTTCCATGATGATGTACATATTTCACATCATGTTCCTCCTTTGGGGAATGTTCCCCTTGCCAAGGTTAATGACTGTGACAATCTGAAACGGCACGATTCTGGGAAGCAACAGTATGTCTGATGTTCCTGAGAAAAATGGTAATGCTGTGACCTTCAGGACAGCCCTTAAGGCTGTGGGAAAGAACTCTGAAAACATGAGTTCAAGAATATGTGTATATATATATATATATATATATATATATATATATATATATATATATATTGAATATGTATATATATATATTAGTGTAAGAATTGTTCTCTGCAGGATTTCTCAAGTATGCAAAATATAAGGATTCAGTATGACTTGTATGGGGGGGCTCCATGGACCTGAAGAACAGATGTAGCTGCACTAATGAGACAGTCAGGAAGATGTTAAGGAAGGAGATGTGATTTGATCAGTAGAAAAAAAAACTGGATAGTGAGAGAAAGGAATAGTTAAAAACAAGGCTCAGATAGATGGTTGTATGATATTAGTGGTAAGACGGTGGTCTTCTCAGAAGATTGACAAATTAGTATAGCAAGTTACATAGATGTTTCTTTTCATTTGCCTAAACATCCATTACTATATTTTCTAAAGACTCAAAAGATTATATTTCTTACTAGTTATAGAACAAGTGCTATTGAACAGACAGACTTGGTCTTTGCAGACCGGTCTTCTAATGGTTTAGCAGCTATAGTTAAAAATGGAAAGTCCTTTTCAAAAAGGTTTAACTTTAAGTTAGCTCAAAAGATTGATGTAGCAGCTGTAATCTGGGCTTTTGAAATGAGTGAAAACTCCCCTATTAATGTTTATGTAGATTTATAATATGTAGTTAGGCTGTTTTCACATGTTGAAACAGCTATAATTAATATAGATAAAAGTCAAATTAATGTGTTACTACAACATTTGCAAGAAGACTTGGTTCAAAATAGGAGATTTCCTTACTTTATACCTCATATAAGGTCACATACTAATCTCCCTGGTCCCTTGTCAGAAGGAAATCAGAATGCTGATTCCCTGACACAGATAGTCACTCCTGTAGTTGTAGATCTTGTACAACAGGCCCAAGCCTCTCACACTTTACATCATCAAAAGTCCATGTGCTGAGCTATCATTCATCTAATCCGGGAAGATGCAAGGCAGATTGTAAAATAATGTCCAGTTTGTCCCTACCATGTTACTTCATCCATGGGAATGCTCCATGAGACCTAAAGCCTGGCTCGTTACGGCAAATGATTGTGACTTATGTTCCTTTCTTTGGAAGACGTATGTATGTTCATGTCTGTGTGGATACCTGTTCCCATGTAATTATGGCTTCTGCCAGGACAGGAGAGGCTGTTCAGGATGAGATACAACATAGGCTTTATTGCTTCTTTTACCTTGGATTCCTCTGTATATAAAGACAGATAATACTCCTGCTCATACAGGCAGAGTCTTAAGGTAGTTGTGTAACCTTCTCTATTACTCCTACTGCAGGAATTCCCTATAATCTGAAAGGACAGGCAGTTATTGAGAGATCTCATCAGATGCTAAAATCTCAACTTATAAAATTACAGGAAGGAGAATTCAAATACTATTTTCCACATCACATTTTGAATCATGCACTTTTACTTTAAATTATCTCAACAAAGACTCAAAGGCCTAAGCCCTATGGAACACCATTGGACTGTAAGGTCAGAGACACCCTGCCTATGGTAAAATGGAGAGACTTATTAATGGAAGAATAGAAAGGCCAGGATGTCCTTTTGACATCTGGTGAGGCTATGCTTGTGTTTTTCCCAAAGATGCCAAAACTTAGTCTGATTCCCCAATAACTCAGCAAACCCTGGGCTGTACCTACCCCCCCCCCCAAAACCAGGAGGCAGCACCTGAGAGAAAAGAGACAGATGCCTCTGCTTCCTGTGAAGACTCAGTTTTGCAAACAGTCATCAAAAACAATGCAAACAGAAATCCCTGACTCTCCTGATAAAACAAAGGAGGTCCTGTAAGTTGTCAGTCATCTCCTGCTGGCTGGCAAGGAAAGACTTACTCCTCAGGAGAGACCCACTGCGAGTGCAGCATCTACATGTGATGGTAGCATTCCATCTTGGGGTCAAATCTTTGACCCAAAAATCAGAAGCCCTTGTGGCAGCTAATCACCTGTCCTCTACTGCTCAACATCTGTTTTTGGCTATGCTTTCGCTTTTGGCGTGCAAGGTAGGACATCTTGTGTTTAACTTTTTTGCTTGTCTTCCTATTGGTATGCTCAGCCTTCAACTGCTTATTTAGCTTATTAATCTGCTGCCAATATTTCATCCCAAATCCTGACGCTATGAACTTATGAAGGTCACCACTTACAATACCAATATGCTTGGAGAGGAATCTAGTTCTTAACTAGAAAGACAAATGATAAGTTTACTTAGGGTCAGTCTGTTTGCCAGTTTGCTTTTTGATTGGGATGTCTGTGCAGGGATGCCTTCTCTTTAAGAACAAACATTGATTGCTGATTCTCTCTCTCTCTGCCAGTCCAGACAAGAAGTGATGGTGCCCATCAAGATAAGAGGGATGTATGGTTTTTAAAACTGTTCCTGCCAAAGCTTTATAATGCCACTCATTACCATACAGGAAATTATCCACTTCCCACTAAACTTTCTTGTCAACCAGCTTAGGAAAGATATCCTCTATGGTTTAGTTGTGGCTTTAAGGCTAAAACTGTACATTAGTTCCCTCATAGTGTAACAGCTTCTAAGCTCATGGATTGTTTGCCAGTAGTTCAGAGCACGATTATAAGATTCAGCTGAATGATAGTAAATATACTTATGAAAAGCCTTCCTTGCCAAAAGAGATAGCCAGTGCCTGGTATCCTCTAGACTGGGCCTTTCCCATGATGCAGCCACATTTTCTTAAGTGAGATTACCTGTCTCACCCAGATTTGTTTAGGCTGTTTACTGCCACACATGAGGTAACTCTTTTGCTCCCTTGAGGTGCCAATAAGCAAACCTGAGGCCTGTGTTAGCATGTGTCACAGTACTTTTTCTGTACTACATCAAGGAACAAGGGAAACCTGAAGCTCAAGCAGTCAGTTCACAGCTCCTATCATATTAGATACACAGACTGTTTTATCCAACTGTATAGGGCCTTTATTGTAGCCTTGATATTGGGGATTATGGCTTTAATAGGTGTGATTTCTAGGTTTGCCTTATCCACTACATCCTTGATTAAAGAGATTGACACAGCACATCATGTAGATCAGTTACCCCAAAATGTGTCAATAGTACTCATGATCCAGAATATTGACAGGGAACGTCAGGATTGGCTCACTGCTTTAGAGGAAGCAGTTCTATTTATGGAACATCAATTTCAAAAGGTTAAGATCAGGCTCTCAGTGCAATGCTCTTCACTGTTCCACTGGTCTGTGTAACCCCCTTGGAGTCTAGCACCTCTGAACATGACTGGTCTAACACTCAGTCTTTCTTATAAGCATCTTTGGAACAACTCTAGTTTGGCTTTGAATACGACTCCCTACATAAGGTCATGGTTATTAGTAAATCTAGCCTGGGACAGAGGAAGTTCAAGGTAAAGAAAGGTTAGGTCCAGGTGTGGTAATTCACACCTTTAATCCTAGCTAGCATTCAGGAGACAGGACCATCCAGATCTCTAAATCCAAGGGCTGTCTACAGAGCACATTCTAGGTTGGCCACGCTTAGACAGTGAAAGAGTTGGGAAACAAAAAGCTAACTCTTTCACTTAAAAGTAGTCTCTATGTCTAGGCTTGGCAGCCATAAGCACTGTGCCCAGTGAACCACTTAGGACCTGCTGAGTGTCAAGGGGCTAAGGTCATTAAAATGCTGATTAGTGGGATAATCCAAAGAGAACCTGGAATAGATGATTGAACTGATATGCAGTTCCTAGGGAAGTAGCTTATACAAACAAAAAGACAGGCTTTGTTGTGCATTAGAGAGCAGAACGCTGAGCTGTCCGCCTGCACCCATCATTGACTCCAGGTCCTTCTTTCCCCACTCCCGTTCACCCCTTCCTCAGGTCCCTCTCCCAAGTCCAGGCTGGTCCTTGGCACCACTAGCCTACTCTAGTAAAGATATACATCTGTTTTTAAAGAATTTACAAACTTCAATACCAACCTGTGTTCATTTATAGCTTACACCCCCCACCCCCCACCCCCCACCCCCGCTGAGTCCCGCTCGATGTTCCATGCTAGTTACAGCAGAGTGACGCTTATTTAACAGCACAGACCCAGAGCTATCCAACTCACTGGACAAGCTTTTGATATTTTTTTATCCTTCAGTATCTCAAAATAATCTCAACTTCCTTTCACAAGCCCCAGAAAATTTTATTTTAGGGGGAAGCAAACCTCCTTTCATTCTGTCCTATAAGGACTCTATAGAATTCCATGACTTACTTGTATACTTTCTCCAAAAGTACACATCCTGTTTGTAATACACTAACTGTTCTTCGTTAGGGTCTCACAAAAGGCCGAGGAAGAGAGTGGAGCAGTCAGATTTGGGTTGTATCTTGTTCACCCACGCCAAGAGGAAGTCATTCTGTCCATCCTTAATGCATTAGTGACACGAGTTGGTGGGGGACAAACCTGAACTGTGGTGTTTGGTCATTGTACCTACTGCCCTGGGGACAGGCTCTGCCTGCCTCGGAGACTTGAGGACAGGGAATATTCATGCATCCTCATCAGCTAATGAAGCAAGGAAGGGCTGCTGGGCAGGGCCCATGCTGTGGCTGCTCACTGGTGGCCGATGAGGACCAGGGTATATGGCAGAGGCTGTACTGTGCTTTGAGGTCTGCGGGTGGAGGTGGGAGTCCCAAAGGTGAGCAGTCTGCCTGGCTCACTCACCTGCTCAGGTAAGGACTTATTGAGCATCTGCTGTAAACTGAAAGCTAGGGATAAAGCCGCAAGCCAGGCGTGAACCCAGACCTTGTAGGACCTTTGTGCAGGAAAGAGGACTCAGGAGGACAAAATTCCAGCCTAGAATCCGCATGGCCTTGGCATGACCCTGGGTAACTGGTAGCTTACCTGGAAGCCTCACGGCCACCTGGGCAAAGCGCTGAAAGTCCAGCCTCAGCTGTAGAATCAGTCGTAAGGACACCAGTGTGGGTGCACTGTAGCTGGGCAGTGCTGTGCTGTGGTTGTGCTCACCATCCTGCTGTGTCTGTTCTTCCTGCAGAGTTTCCCAGGAGCTGCAGGACAGGTACCTGGACCACCCCCTGGTGGCTATTATCCTGGACCTCCCCATGGTGGGGGCCAGTATGGTAGTGGTTATGGAGCTCCTGCCCCTGGAGGACCCTATGGATACCCCAGTGTTGGAGGAATCCCCTCTGGAACTCCAAGCGGACCATATGGTGGTGTACCTCCAGGGGATCCCTATGGCCAGCTACCTCCAGGGGCTCCGTATGGGACCCAGCCTGGACCTTATGGACAGGGTAAGTAGGATCTCCAGCTCCCGAACCCAATCCTAGAACCTCAGACCTGGTCCACATCCCATCCTTATCCTTCCTTAGATCTGCAGGTGTCCTGGTCTCTGACACCATAGCCCCTCGCTGCCTACTTGTCTCTACTGGCAGAATGAGAAGTTCGTCCTTCAGCTTTTTTGGGCTAACATCTCTAAAGACCTCTCGGCTTTCCACAAGCTTCTCTATTGCTTGATCACTCTCCCCGTGTGTCAGCGGCTGAGTTTCTGCTCTAAGTGTCTTCATTCTGGGTCAGTGCTGAGGGAGCTTTCCATCCGGGATAGAGTAAGAAGCTAGCAGGGCTGCGGCTGCCTCCTCAGGCTCTTCTCAGGAAGACTGACGCCTCATCCACTCGTGTTGTCTTCCCTGAAGCATACCTCACTGTCAAAAGTCATGAGTTCAAATCCCAGCATCCACATGGTGGCTCACAACCATCCGTAAAGAGATCTGACACCCTTCTCTGGAGTGTCTGAGGACAGCTACAGTGTACTTACATATAATAAATAAATAAATATTTTTAAAAAAAAAAAAGAAACTCCATTGCTGATGGGGGTGGGGGGAGCTGACCTCATCTGAAGGACGGAAAAATGGTGTCATTAATGAAAGCTTAGCTTTAAAGGTCAGACACTCACTCACTCACCTGACCAGACTGCCTCTTTACAACTCAGTGTCCACCTCTGTAAAATAGGGGTAGTGTTATAGACTCACAGGCTGTGTTAAATGTGAAGCTGCAGCTTACTACTGAGCACAGCGTCTGGCTTTAGTAGGCAGACAGCATCTTATGAGAGGACTTGTTAGATGGCTGGAGAGTATGTGCTTTTACCGTGATGGCAGCTGTGGCAAACCAGAGGGTAGAAGAGAAGGGAAGGAAGATGCAGACTGGAGGGGAGGTGTGGGCAGGACAAGGATGGCAGAGCTTGAAGAGCAGAGGGGAGAGGGGTGCCTGTCCTTGCTTTCTTGGGACTCTCTTTAGTGAGCTTCTCCCCACAGTGGCTATTCTCAGGAGGCTGAGCACCAGTGAGGTGGCCTGGACCCGCCTGGGCCCTGAGAAGGGCTCCCGGGAACATCGTGCTTAGGAAGTGAGCCGCAGCTGAGTGGATGGGCCCAGGCGGGGAGCCCCAGGGGATGCCCAGACCTCTGGGGTTCTGAGCACTGCCAGCCAGTGGCGGTTGTCTTCTCAGAGCCAAGCTCTGGCTGTTAGCTTCCGGCTCAGCAGCTCTGCACTGGATTTCCATATCCTCCAAAACACTGTGTCTGAGCTCATAGGCAGCCTGAGGGGAAGGAGCCCTGACTCTGAGGCCTGGTCCCCACCCCCAGTAATCTCTAGGGACACGGGTCGTGCTCAGCCTTCCTCTTGGCTGCTTCCTCCCAGGCTGCATTGCTCCTGTCCAGGGTGGCCAGCAGCTCCTGGAGTGAGCGAGTGAGCTACTGATGCCCCACGGTGGCGGTGGTGTCACTTGTTGTAAGGCCCCGGGATCACGTCCAAGGTGGAGACCCACTTTTGCAGAGGGCAGCGCTCACCTCAGAGGTACTGCTGTGCCCGCAGGAAGATCCCAGGGCCTCTCGGGCTCAGCCCATGCTGTCCATCCAGCAGGATGCTGAATGCTTTGCCGCCTTCCTTCCGTCCTCCCAGCGCCTCATCCTCAGATACAGCTGAAATACCCTCCGGAAACCGTCCCTCCCCTCCCCCATTCTAGCCTGCGCTGCAGACTTCGTTTTACTGTTGTCTCACAAAATTCATTCCTGCCACCCTTGGACATGGCTCATGTTATAAATATGGAAGTTGTCATTTAAAAAATTATTTATTTCACCCGAAATTACACAACTAGTAAAAACCAGTCAGGACTTGAATCTAAAGCCGAGCTCTTCTGTGTGAAACACATAGCCAGGCTTGTCACAGAAACTAGCTGCCAGCGGTGGTGGCTGTCCTTTCCCAGTAACCCTGCTTGCTCCAGTTTGGTTTCTATTGTGATGAGCACCATGACCAAAGGCTGCTTAGAGGAAGAAAGGGTTTATTTGGTCCGTCATTGACAGGAACCAAGGCAGGAAGCTTAGAGCAGAAGCCAAGGAGGAGAGCTGGTCCTGCCTTCATCTTTTGCCCATCCCATGCCTCTGTTAAGCACAGGCCCACCAGCCCAGGGGTGGCACTGCCCACAGTGGGCTTCTATATCAACCACCAATAAGGCAGTGTCCCACAGACGTGCCCACAGGCTAAGCTTAAAGGCAATCTCCCACTCTAAAACCAGGACCATAATTCTGACTTCTCTTCCATCCTGCAGTTTCAAAAAAGTTTATCCAGAAAAAAAAGAGTTTCTGGGCCTGGCTTCATGAGACCCTCCTGTCCCCACTCTCCACTGCAAAAACTGATTCTCAGACTCTGTACGGCTGAAAATGTGCAGTCCGCTCTCCCCGCTTGTGGTCACGCTAAGTATCCTTTGTTTTCCTCCACTGACCTGTGTCTTAGCTTTGGTCTGGGCAGTCCTCAGATGAGGCCTCTCCACCCAGGTACCTCAAGTCGACAGTAAACAGGAACCAGTGCACTGTTGTTTTAAGTGGGCAAGCCTGCTTGGCTTCCTATACTAAATCTTCAGTCAGGCAACCTTTTCTTCTGGCCTCTCCACACTGCACATGTCTGTTTCTGATACCTTCTTATGTGAAGAGATCCCTTGTGTGGCCTGTCAGCCCTCCTTCGCTAAGACAACCTGCCTCTGCTTCTCTTTGTCCCTTAGGCCATTCACAGAGATTTCTTGCTATATTGGGGGTTGGCATGTAAATCAAGTAGAGAAGCTATTGGGATAATACTCAGTGTTGCAGGCCCCTGCTGTAGAAATCAACTGCAGGCCTCCCTTGGAAGGGCATGGAGAACGGATCGTGAGGCCTTGTGGGTAGGCATTTGAGGTTGCTTTCTGTGGCTGTGGTAAAACTCTGTTAGGGGAGGAAGAGGTTTACTTGAGCTTAGAGGCTGTAGTCTGATACTCAGAAAAGTCAGGACAAGTATTAGGGAGCAGGAACCGCAGAGGAACACTGTTTGCTGGCCTCCTTACAGGCTTACACTTTCAGAGGGACTGGTGCCACCCACAGATTGGACCTCGTATGTCAGTTAACAATCACGACAGTCTCCTGTAGGCCAGACTGATCTGGGCGATTGAACCTTTCAGTCGGGCTCCTTTCTCAGATGACTCCAGGCTGCGTTAAGTTGGTGATTAAAACTAACGAGAGTGTAAGGGAAAGCCTGTGGCCAGAGGAGGTTCCCGGAGTGGCTCACCAGCATTCCTTTGACCTGGTTCTGACTCTGATGGTTCACATCCCTTTCTCCAGGTGGTGTCCCCCCCAACGTGGATCCTGAGGCCTACTCCTGGTTCCAGTCAGTGGATGCTGATCACAGTGGCTATATCTCCCTCAAGGAGCTGAAGCAGGCCCTAGTCAACTCCAACTGGTCCTCATTCAATGACGAGACATGCCTCATGATGATAAGTGAGTTCCACACACAGTTCCTCGAGCATGCAGGCTCGAGCCAGGTCAGACTGCCTGACAGTTGGCAGAAGTGTGCAGGTGCTCAGTCTGAAGAGAACTAGCTGAGGAGGAAGCTGGCTTCATGATACGTGCTCCTTAACTTGGACCATCGTCAAGTTCTAGGTTGCTAAGTTACAGGCTGGTCCAGTTTCCCATTCTGCAGGTAGACACTCCCTCTCCTGGTAAGAAACTACAGGCAAGGGGTCAGCCTGAACCCAAGTCTTGGAGCTAAGCCCCCAGCCTGCAGAATCTGGATGGGACAGGGCTGAGTGTCTGGGGAGGGCTGGTGCTGGAGTTGCCTGAGTCACAGGGCTTTGCTTCACCCTGGGAGAAGGGTCAGTGGCCCTGTGGCCCCCAGTCTTAAAGCCTTCCTTCCTCTTTCCCCTCCTCCCACCAGACATGTTTGACAAGACCAAGTCTGGCCGCATTGATGTCGTTGGCTTCTCGGCCTTGTGGAAATTCCTCCAGCAGTGGAGGAACCTCTTTCAGCAGTATGACCGGGACCGCTCGGGATCCATTAGCTCCACAGAGCTGCAGCAAGGTAAGGGTGCTGTGGGCACGGTGCCTCTGGCCCGGCTGGACTCCTTTTCATTTCTTGAAATGCCTTGAAGGGTTTCCCTGTCGGTGCCCATGCCCGCCTTGCCACGCATTCCCCTGTTGTGAACCTGGACAGGACCTTGAGCCAGCTCAGGGTCAGATGACACTGTCTGCTTCAGTGCTGGCCTTCTGGTGGCAGGGCTGCAGACAGTGCGGAGTGGCATCTGGCAGCGGAGAGATGGGACCTTGGAGAGCAGTGTGGCCCTTTCTTGTCCCAGCACACCACATGGAAAGAGCTGTGCTTCAGAGCTCACTTCTGTTGTCATGTGGCCAGAGGCCATTTCTCTTCCGCTCAGACCCAGAGCCTTCTGAGAGCTGCGGGTGGGTGAGGGCCTGGGGCCACAGTGCCACAGCTGGCTCCAGTCTGACTCTGTAGGTCAAGCCTGCAGCCTGCGCTAAGGCCAGTAGGTTACAGGGACAGATGGCTGATGTGTCTATGAGCACCCAGTGAGGAATCTCATCATCTTAGTGGGGAAAGGGCTGCCCAGAGATGAGTCCAGGTCCTTTGTGCAGGCCACGCCTTTCAGTCAGACAGAAGGCCGTGGTTGTGATAAGTTCACCATGCCTGCCCTGCCGGAAGGGAAGGGTGAGCAGTACTGAGCGCTGCCTTGAGCAGTACTGAGCGCTGCCTTGAGCAGTACTGAGCGCTGCCTTGAGCAATACTGAGCGCTGCCTTGAGCAGTACTGAGCGCTGCCTTGCCAGCTTCTTTCATGGAAGCTGGTGAAACCAGAGCAACAACAACATTAGCACGCAATGTCTGCCATGCCCGGCACTGGGATACGCATCGCAGTAGGTTCCCGAGGGCTCGGGCCTGTTCGCCATTCCACACAGATGGGTGAAGGATCCCTTCTGGTCTCCCTTTTACAAGTGGCAAAACTGAAGCTTAGTTCCTTGCTCGGGCTCACAGTGCATGGAGCTCAGAAGGCTTCTGGGCAGGCAAGGAATGCGAGAAGGCAGAGGCAGTTCAGTGGAGACAGGAAGTGGCATGCAGACCGGGGCCTCATAGGGGGGATGTAACCTTTCTTTAAAACAGGACAGTGTGTGGGTACTGTGCAAGTGCCATCATGACTGCCTCTAATCCTTGTTAGAGCACAGGTTAAGCACCATCCCTGCATGAATGGCTGTAAGGGGCTAGTGAGGTAAGTGGGGAGCCAAGAACCCTGCCTCCAGAACAGCCTGACCTTGTGCTGAGCTGCACCCTCTGAGGTTGGCTCATCAGGGTGGTTAGTGGCGCACACTCCCTTCTCTAGGACTAAGGGTCACAGGTAGACCACTGGCTTCCCTGGCATCTCAGGAGCCTTGATAGTGAAGAGATGGGAGCTGGGGCACATCTGAAGAAAGCCCCTGTGCTCCTGACTGGCTCCCCAAGACTTCGCTGTCCTCATGTTTCTGAGCTGCTCTCCCCAGAGCCCCTGGTCTGCTGTGCTCTAGTGCTCCATTTCCTGTGAAGTGCTCCCATCAGCAGGTCTCTTCCTGTGCCTTCCTCTCCAGCGCTGTCGCAGATGGGCTACAACCTGAGCCCTCAGTTCACGCAGCTCCTGGTTTCCCGGCACTGCCCGCGCTCTGCCAGCCCCTCCATGCAGCTTGACTGCTTCATCAAGGTGTGCACACAGCTGCAGGTGCTGACTGAGGCCTTCCGGGAAAAGGATACCGCCGTGCAGGGCAACATCCGGCTCAGCTTTGAGGACTTTGTCACCATGACAGCTTCAAGGATGCTATGACCCAGCCTACCTAAGGGAGTAGAGCACACCAGGGGGTGTGGGCCTCTCCTTTCCTCCTCTCTTAGCAGTGTTTCCTAGCCTGACCTAGGAAGGGACAGAGCTTGACCATCCTGGGCTCTGGAGTGGCACAGCTTTGGAGTAGGGGCCTAGAGTAGGACGGAGTTAGTGTCTGGTCAGCTGTCCTGGCCTCTGGCCTTTCCCCTCTGCTCCCTGATCCAGTGCTAAGTGCTCACTGGCTGGCCTACCTGTCATCCCTCTCCCAGACCACCAGGTCAGACGAACCCAGTTGCTGCACAGTGGAATCAGACTGAGCGTGAGGGGGACTTGTTGGGATCAGCTCCCTCAGTCCTTGTATGTTAGCATTCATTTTCCTGAGGCTTTGCCTGCATGAGAAGCTTGGACGTTCTGCCATCTCGGCCGTATCTGATGAGGCACATGACTCTAAACCTTGGCCCCCTCACTGGCCTGCCACATTCCACTCACCTTCCCTCCCCAGGGACATTGTCACATCCTACTGCCAATGTTGTTTGTAATTTGCTTTCTTTTTTTTTTTTCCCATTTGGGGCCAAAAGTCCAGGAAACTAAGCATCAATAAAAGAAAGACTCTGCAATTCCATGTTTCTCACTGTGGCTTCTCTGCTGTGTGTCCATCCGTCCGTCCATCCGTCCATCCATCCATCCACTTCCTCACTATGGAAGCATCAACTGTTTACAAGGCATGCAAAAGAAGCCGTGTTAGGGGCCTTAGTGACCATCTTGTGTGCCAAGGTGAAGTCGGGGCCCTGCCAGGTTCCTCCGTGTCTAGCGTCTGCCCAAAAGGCTGCCTGCATTTCTTAACGCGTTAGGGCTGCCATTCTGGACTGCGAGCAGCCACCCCAGACCTCGCCCAGCGTGGTCCTTTTATTATCTTAGGCCTGAGTTTTATCTCCCAGACAAACTTCATTTATGAAGTCATAACTCTCCCCCTACTTTTATTAAGCACAGACACCAGTACCTGCCAGTTGGATTTCTAGATCAGCGTGATACCCAGTCTGCACTGTGTCTGTAATGAGCTGACAGAATTTCAATCAAAAGCTGAGGACACCAGACATCCTAGTTTGCTAGGGGGCCTTATCACAGATAATGGTGTGATTATCCTCTGGCTTTGGGAGATGGAGATAAGAGCTCTGAGGCTTAGAGGCCTTCAGCAGGCCAGGCCTCCCTGCAGGGTGGGGTGGAGAGCGACTGGGACTGTTTTCCAGGTCACAGAGGCCAGCAGGCCTGCCAGGCTCAGCCATTTCAGCTCCCCTGGGCCACTGTGGCTCTGTAGTCCAGATCCTAGAGGCCAGCCCATCGTTTCTAGGGGGCCCTTCTTTAGGCCCACAAGGACTCCAGACTCCTTTCACTAACCTCCAGTAACCAAAAGAAAAGGGGCGTGGGGCATTGCAGGTTGCCTGTTTTATCTTCAGCTCGCTGAAGTGAAGTGTCTTCCTGTTCTAACCTACAGAAAGGAAAGACCATCCACTGGCCCTAGTTCTCTTTCTTAGGGTGTCTAGCATAACTCCCTCCTTCCTACCTACCATTCTTCTGGACAGGTGGGCCTGCTACCAAATCTTTCCAACCCCGCCCCCCCTTCTCTCATCCACTAGGTCGCCCTGGCTTGTCTGCCATTCCCCGGCCTAGGTTCTCCTGTACCCCAGATAGCCCTGAGCTTGTCAGATGCCCCTCCCTGAGCCCCTCCTTGGCACCTTGGCTCCCCAGTGTGTGCCTGAGTATGCACTCAGAGCACAGAGCATCAGAGCTCCCCAAGGAGAAGGGTAAAGCCCACCCTGGTGCTAGCTTTCGCCAGCAGAGTAAGGTGGTGCTGTGTCGCCTGACTGCTGCTGTCCGGGCTGTGCACATCCACATGTCCACTGGAAATCATCTTTGTTTTGTTTTGTTTTTAATATAGTGCTGAGGATGGAACCCAGTGCCTCATCTGTTAGACAAGTTCTCTCTCGCCTAGTTACACCTCTGCCCCCCAAATCCATCTTTAGAGTGATGCCAATAACAATCTGCTTTTTTTCCTGAGAGCTCAAGACCTGTGGGCTCCTCATGCCTTGTACCAAACACATCGCACCTCCAGGCTTGCCTTACACATTTGACTTGGATCAAGACCAGTGGGAGCACAGACTGCTCACCCCTGCCGGCCAGCTATGGCTGCCGGGCTGACGAGTCCATAAAGCAGAGCGGGTTCTTAACACATACACCTGCTCTGGGCCAAAGGACATGCCTACAAGGGGCCCTGGTGTCGGCACTCCTGGGCTGGGCCCCAAGGCCCTGCCCCACTTCCTGACTGGTGATCTGTTAATACCTGCAGGTGTGCTCACCCCCCACCCCCAGTGGCCTCAGCCAGATGTCCCCTGCTTCTCATAGCAGAGTGGCACTCCAGAATGAGCTCACCTTCTGCTCTGGCAACAAGTACTGGGGCCTTTTGGGCAGCCTTGTAATCAGCTCAGTGGACGCCAGCGCACGGCTGACTGAGTCCATGGCCCTCTCTTTGTATTCTGTGAGTTCATAGAAAATAACCAGAGCGCTGATTTCCAAGAAGGTTGCAAACAGTAAATCTGTCAACCCACTGCCTACTCATCTACCTCCTTACCCTCCAGTCCAGAGGCTACTGTGCAGGGAACAGAAAGTGTGTCAGTCCTGGGCACCAGAGGCTGGGCAGGACCAGAGGCAGCATGGCCTACAATCAGTCCCGTCTGGAATAGGGGTGGGGTTTCACAGATAATCCCATTCCAGAGCCTTCTCTTGCCATCCCTCAGCTGCCCCACCTCCCACTCCTAACTTGAGCAGCACGGGCTTTGTGTAATGACAAAGAAAGGGAACAGTTGGTGCCAGGCTTTTAATTACAGTTGCTATGGGCTGCTGGCCTCCATGCCAAACGGCCACATGGAGTGTTTAAGCACTCCACAGTGCCAACGAGATCCAGCCTGTGCTTCGTGCAGTCCACACCTGGAGAGGGCAGACCGAGCTTCAGAGCTCACTGAGAAGGGCTGAA
Organism: Apodemus sylvaticus; assembly: GCF_947179515.1. Classification (NCBI taxonomy): domain Eukaryota; kingdom Metazoa; phylum Chordata; class Mammalia; order Rodentia; family Muridae; genus Apodemus; species Apodemus sylvaticus. The sequence goes on from NC_067474.1 coordinate 143,810,957, forward strand.
CCCACATTAGTTCACAGGGGCACATCAGTACAGCTGGCCATGTGCGGTCCTGGCTTCTGGTGGCCTCCAAGCCCGGTGAATATGCCTGTGGGGACCTTTGGAGCAGACTCCAGCCAGGGAAGGCCTATAATTGAATAGGAGACAGGTCTTTGGGAGGAACGCCAAGCTCTGATAGGTCGAGGTAACACTGTAGGGTATAGCCACAGGAAATAGGGATGACAGTAACCACATCCACAGCACTAGATGGTTTACAACGCTCTCTGCTCTCTTGAGCGTGCTTATGCTCCTATCAACCCAGTTTAGGGGACACAATCTCAGAGAAGGAATGACTCTGGCCGAGTCACTCAGGCAGAAAGCCAGGACTGGAATGACAGCCTCTCACTGTGCAGCAGTGGTCTTCCTGTGAGGATTGGGGCGGATCCCAGGCAAAGGATCAGGCCTCCCAGAGCCTGGGGCGGCCCAACTCAGGACAGCACGGTAGTGACAGTGGTCAGCACGACATGCTCAGAGACTTTGGAGACGGAGCAGCGGCTCTGCAAGGACAAGGACTTGTGTCTGGCAGAGGAGTTGGGACCCAGACCAGGCAGGCAGCAGGAGAAGGCGGCCTTGAACTGCTCCCGGAATTTGCCTTGGTTGGGAGACAAAAGACACAGCCATAAAGGGACAAATGCAGCAGGAAGGGGCTTGAGCTCGAGGTACACCCACACCTGCCTAGTGGAGCTCAGAAGAAGGGGCAGAGCTGGGAGGGAGAGCCCGAGCTCCGCCCTGGAGGATGGAAGGGCCCCAGTCAGTTCCTGGAGCAGAATGCAATTGTCTTGATTCTTTGACTGCACTCTGGCAAGGAGCCTGGCTCAGGGCCTCATCTGTGTGTGTGTGTGTGTGTGTGTGTGTGTGTGTGTGTGTGTGTGTAGAGGAAAGCAGCAGGCCTTGCAGGTGACAGGCACACTGCACCAGGGGCTGTGCCAGTCCCTCAGATTCCACCCCCATCCCCCACCCAGGAGCATCCTCACACCTTCTGCCTCACAGATGAGAGGTGCAGAAAACTATGGTGTGCCCAAGGCCACCCAGCCTGAAGTTGAACCTGGGCTCCTCACCCCAAGCCCGGCTCGCAAAGGGGAGGGTGGTGCGGAGAAGAGAGACTGACTGCCCAGCACCGGGCTCAGCTCATGTGCTTATGTGTTACCAGCCTGCCATCCTCTAGGATCCAGCCAGGGAAGGGCACACAGTAGCTGCTCAGCGAACACAACCCAGGCAAGGCCTATGCATCTGGGTGGCTGCCTGTTCTGTCCGCCTCAGGAATACCCCTCTCTTCTGCCCTGGCCTCTGAGCTGGGAAGCAGCCAGGCAGCCTGGCTGAGTAATTCTTGAGTCTCAGTGAAAGTTAAGACTAGTGACCTCTGACCCCTTTCTCAAACGTCCTAGTTTTGAAAGATTTGTGTCCATGCTTGGGCAGTCATCTTGACAGTTCCTCTGAAGCCTTGTCCTAAATCTGAGGTGTGATGAATAACTTCTGCTAAAGCCAAGGTAGAGGGCCCACTGAAATGGGGAGAGGGGGCCACGGGAGATACAGGACAACATGGTGGGAATAGGGTTGAGGGGCCTGGACTCCCAGAAGAGAGAATGGACACTTGCTCCGAGGCTCGTAGATCCAAGGTAGTCAAGCCACACTACCCTGTGACTATGCTGATGACTGCCCCTTGTCCCTTAGCTAGACTGACTGTATAATCTCCCTTCAGTCAGGGCCTCCAGGTTCCTCTTCCCTCAGGTCTGGTTTCCTCTAGGAACATAGATTGCTATGTCTGCACCAGCCAGGAAGGAACTAGTCGGAAGTCTCGCTGAGCATGCTCCCTGGGTGGGCCCAGGCCCTGGCCTTCCTCCAGTGCCTATGATGTCCCACTCCATCTTGGGGTACCTCTGCGGGTCAGAGCTGAGATAATGGCTCCTGGGAGGGGCAGTGTATTTGTAATCTCCCTTGTGAGCGAAGGGTTCCCAGAGAGCGCCTGAGAGCAGGTGCCTCCTCCCCTCCCTGCCTGCTATGGACCCAGGGACCATGGCCACCCTCAGCATCATGTCTGTAGTCCACTTACCACTGAGGAAGTTGTAGATGATAGGGTTGGCAGCACTGTTGGCGTACACCAGCCAGTGGGAGAAGGTGAAGCAGGCGTAGACGGCTTCCCGGTCGTTGGCGTGGCGGAACATCCCGAACACTCTAGTGCCAGAAGAAGAAGGGCCCGAAGCAGGATAGGTGGGCGCGCGCAGGAGGTGGCGGTGCCCACAGAACTCTAGCTAGAAGATGTCCCCACTGCTCACTGCTGTCCCCTCGGGGCACTTGGTCTGAGATCTTGGCCACTGTTTTTGGTAGCCAAGCATGGATTTTGACCGGAATGGACCTCGGGACATCGACCAATGATCAGACTCCAGCTATCTGATCCCCTGGATCACTCCATCCACCTAACAGGAACAATACATCCTGGACAGCACCCATTTTTCAGTTAAAGTAGCTGAGGCTTAGAGAAGTTCATACCCAAGATCACACAAAGATCTGGCCAAACCCAGCCTGCCCCTGTCAGTCCTCCATGACCTTCCACTGACAACTCATGACTCCTCATCTGCTACATTCTTGTGTATCCCCCAGACCTCTGATGCTTGCTCCTGACTCTGAACTCATGGTCTTCTTGCATTGGGCTGAGATTGGGGACATGCACCTCCCAGCTTCTCAGAGAAGTCTTAATAACAACAGCAACAACAGTAATGACAATGACAACATTGTATCCAAGACAAAACCAAACCCACCAGCCCCCATTATTGCTCTGTTCTCCTTTGGAATTTCAGTTTTCTTCATGGTCCTCACTGCCTGATACACACTGCTTTTTCTATTGATTTGCTGTCTTTCTCACTGGAATGCAGCCTCTATGAAGACAGGGCTTTTGTCTGTCATTTGTACCCAGTCATCCTAGAACTTGATAGCCGGATGCAAGGGGTAGGATTTTCTAATTGCCCTTGGAGCCGAGCCGGATATCCCCATGCACGGATAGAGAAGATGGAAGCAGAGTGGAGGAACTGCCCATCCCAGGGTGGAGAGGTGCGAGTGAACGGTAGTTTTTCTCAAGCCCTGGAGTTCCTCCCCTACCCATGGTGCTCCCCATGCGTCCTCACCTCTTAAGGACATTGAGGACACTGATGGGCAGATAACAGAGCGCAAACACCAGCAGGACCACCATCAGCATCTTAGCGGTCTTCCTCCGAGCTCGCATCTGCTTCACCTCAGCCAGGAAGGCTCGGGCCCGGGGCTGCGGCTCTGTACACAGCCCCTGGTGCTGAGCCTCTAGTTGCTCTGAGGGCCGCTTCCAGTTTCGCACCAAGGCCGATGTGGTACCAGGGATCTATCCACACACACACACACACACACACACACACACACACACACACACACGAGGGAAAGGTGGATGTCACTCCTTGAGAGACTCATTCTCTTTGGTTAGGCCTTGGTGACCAAGGCGGGGACATACAAAGAAACTGCCACCCTATGGGGTCTGAACACCTTTCTAGCTGCTCCCCCATCCTCCTGAGATCTGCAGCTCCATCTCTGGGACAGGATGAAAAGCTGAGTCATAAAGAGATGCCCAGGTCACACTGTGGGGAGGCCTGGGAATCAGGACGGCCTCGGGGAAGGCCTGCACACCAGGCCGCCACCTAGGTAGGTGCCTTGCAACCACCCCACAACCAAGAGGCATGGGTCCAGAATGCAAGAAACTGGAGTTTAGAGACTGTGCACACATTCATGAGCTGTGTGACTTCTCTAAACCTTTGCTTCCTTAACGTAGACCAGCCAGGAAAGGCTCTAACTGGCTATGCCTGTAAGGCTGCCCTGGGTTTAACCACCCATCTCCCAACCCAGTGTCCTGCATAGCCTAGGCATGGATTAGCACTGTGTGGAACATACATGACATCCCAGAATGTCACTGAGACTAGTCAGCCTGTGACCCATGCTCTCTCACTGCCTAGACACTGACCCAGGACTTGCTGCCACAGTGCAGATGGCTCCTAGCACCCACCTTTCCATGAACCCCAGCAACCCCATTAAGGCCCCATGTAATGAGGAGAAAGTCAGGCCTGGAGCCAGTTGGCCTGGCTGGCCTTGGCAGTCACACTCTGGGGTGGGCAAGAGTGCCTCTGTGCTTAGCTAGCTGTAAGGCACTGGGCATGAAACCTCGCTGAGCAAGTGGTCCGGAACTGCAAGGGTTAACGTTCTGATACTAAGCTGAGCTTGGGAAGCCTATGGGTTTTCTGCTGGCTAGCTGAGTGCTTTAGGGGACATTGTGTTGCTTCTCTGGGCCTGTTTTCTCACCTATTTGGGGGGAAGGGACTAAGATATGGTGGTTAAAGCTGGCTCTATAACCCTAACTACTCAGGAAACTGAGGCAGGAGAATTATACATTCAGTCTAGTCAGGTCAACTTAGCAAGACCCTGCCTCAAAAAGGACAGAGGAAACCTGGATCGGGGAGAAAAGCTCTGCGCATAGTCTTCAGTGCTGGAACACTTGTCTAGCATATGCCAAGGCCCTGGAAGGTAATTGATTAATTAAAAGAGGCTGCAAGTCACTTTGGGGCCTCCAGCTCCTGAGGCCTGGCCTCGCTACATTCGCAGTGCGGATAATATGTTCCAATGTCAGGGGCCATCTACTCCCTTAGAAAAGCAGCTTCTCCTTCCCAGCCCAGACAGAGACAGGGACATCGGATGAGCTCACCTGGCGGCCCCAGAGCTTGCGGAAGATCTGGAAATAGGCCATGGCCATGAGGCCCAGAGGGGCCAGGTAGGTGACAATGAAGAAGCAGCTGTGATAGATCTTGGGGTAGAGTTCATCTGTAGGTCACAAGATGCAAGGATCAAGTCCACCCCGGGGGGTCCCGGTCTGCCTCAGCAATGCCACCCGGTCCCAACACAAACCAAAGCAGACGACTGAGTTTCACATAAGCACCATGTAGGGAGAGAGCCTAGAATTGCCCAGTCTGGGGCGCCATCCTGGAGGGATTCCCAGATGAAGTCCACACTAGAGGAGATACCTACCCTGGGGGTACCCACCCTGAAAATCCCCTGCCCTGGGGTATACACTCCCAGAGGTGCCCGTTACCTGTCCAGTGCTCATCACAGACAGAGAAGAGCCGGGTGCGATTGGCTAGCTCGGGCAGGACACTGCTGCACTCCATGACAGCGGCCTGGGGCACCATGACAGCCAGCGACACGGCCCAGATGCCCAGGATGGAGCCACGGGCACGGCGAGCTGTGCTCTTGAACAACAGTGGGTGGCAGATGGCATACCAGCGGTCCAGGGCGATGAAGCTGAGAGTCAGCACTGCCACTGACACCGACACGGCCTGCCCCATGGGGACACAACATCAGAGGTGGGGGGAGGGGAGCAGTTCACAACCCAGAGCTACCAGTGCAGCAAATCGTGACTCCACCCCTTTGTGCTGTGTGAATTTGGGCAAGTCACTCACCCTCTCTGAGCCTCATCTGCAGAATGGGAATATAGCATCTATCTGGCAGGATGCTGGTAGGAATAAATGAAACCATGTATGGAAAATGTCCAGTTGGAGACTGGACACACACGGTGAGACTCTGTGGCAAACACTCCTCTTCCTATTTTTTTCTAAACAATTTATTTAATTTTTTATGTGCATTGATGTTTTGCCTGCATGTATGTCAGTGTGAGGGTGTTGGATTCCCTGGGACAGGAGTTACAGACAGTTGTGAGCTGCCATGTGAGTGCTGGGAATTGAACTCAGGACCTCTGGAAGAGCAGCCAGTGCTCTAACCCCTGAGCCATCTCTCCAGCTCCTCCTTTCTGAGGTAGGTGCCATGGAACAGTGAAGACATGAGGTACACGATCTCCTCCTCAGAGGGGTCAGTTGGGCAGAAAACCTTAAAGCAGTGTGAAGTCCATGGGACATCACTGTCACCCTGCAAGGTCATCCATTCCCCATGCTGCTGGCAAAGCCCTCTGGGTCTGAGAGACACAGATGAATCTCCTGGTAGCACAGACAGGAACCGACTCCAGATGCAGGAAGAGAATCAAGGGCGACTGAGAGGCCATGGCGGTCTCTGGCCAGCCTTGCTCCCACTCCACTGATACCATCCGCATCCTGGTGTCTGGTATTGGGGAAGGAGACTAGAGAGAGAATTCTGTTTGACTCTCTTGGTCCCCACTGGGGTCAGGGAGCAGACCCCCGTGAGGGCAGGTCTGTCACTGTGGGCTCCTGTCTCCTCTCTGCTCAGGCCTGTGGACCTGGAAATAACTGTGTGGATGTGTGTGTGTGTGTGTGTGTGTGTGTGTGCATGTGTGTGTATGTGTGTGCATGCGTGTGTATGTGTGTGTGTATGCATATGTGTGTATGTGTGCATGCATGTGTGTGTGCTTGTGTGTATGTATGTGTGTGTGTGCATGAATGTGTGTGCGTGTGTGTGTGTGTGTGTGTGTGTGGACACGCTCACACATATATGGCCAAATTTGTACCTTCACCAGGAGGGGAAGTCTATGTGTGTATGTGGGGCTGTGTCTGTGTCCTGCTGTCCAGTCTGATAGTCCGAATGGCCCCACAAGAGTCCTAAGCCACCGTGACTTGACTGAAAGGCAAGCCTTAAGGTTACCGAGAGCCACCGAGGTCATAGGATTTGGACAGAGGTGGTAGAGGGTGCCGAGGGCCAGGGGAGAGCTAACCTGGAGATAGGGAATGACTTTGCACAAAGCATGGCCAAAGAACCACGATTCAGTGATGTCCACTAACAGGCTGGCAGGCAGGCAGATGGCCGTCACCAGCACATCTGCCAGGGACAGGTTGACAATGAAGTAGTTGGTGACTGTCCTCATGTGATGGTTCCGCCACACAGCCAGGCAGACTGCAGAGAGCAGCAGGGTGAAGCTGGTTAGCAGGGCCACACCCATTCAGGCCCTGTCCCGACCTCACCAGCAGGCATGTATGAAGGGAAGGCCCAGGACTCCCTCCAGTCCTCAGAAGAAGACAGACACCTACCCAGGGTGTTGCCCACCAAGGCTATGAGGAACACGGCCACGTAGGCGGCGATGAGAACCCACTCGTACTGCTTCGGGTAGAGATAATCGCGCCACAGGTAGTGGAGGAACTCATCCTCATAGTCTGGATGCAGATGGAAGGGCTCCCCGCTGCTGGTGGGGATGCCGGGCTGGGCCCCAGGCGTGGCCGAGGGTTCCATGAGTTTAGGAACCACCTCAGCTGAGGAGCATCCTCGTTCTGTGGAGGATGAGAAATTCCCACAAGCCCTCAGCCCACTCCTTTCAAAGGCCCTGGTCTTGAACTCAGGTCTTTGGGGGTCTCAGACCAAACTTCCTGAGGGAGAGAAGGGAGGAAAGAAGAAGGGAGGGAAGGGAGGGAAGGAAGGAAGGAGGAAAAGAAGGAGGGGAGATTAGGGACTTTGTCTACCTTCGTCTCTTTGTTCTTAGTCATGGGTTGGGAATGGTGGAGCTTGGCACCTTACCTCCCTCATTCAGACTCAGTTTCCCCGCCCAGTGACCCAACGGATTATTAAAGGTACCTGCCTTCCCAGCGCCACGATGAGGAGTTTCGAGCTCTAAGGTTTGGAAACCGCTTCACCCAGAGCCTGGTACACCCAGAAGCGGGTCCTCCAGTCAGTGTCGGGTATCATTACTAGTGAGCCCTGTTGTGTGGATGGAGAGACGGGAAGCTGGGAGGTTGAATCCCTTGTTCAAGGTCACAAAGCCAATCCAGGTCTGTCTGAGTCCTCCAGCCATCACAGATTTAGGAAGGAAACCCATTCCCAAATATTCTTTCCTGAGTCAGTCCTCAAGCCTTGATTAAGGCTTGGGAAAAGGGTTCAGGGAGATATTGAAGACCTAGGTCCCGCCCACTAGACCTGCCGAATCCCCTCCTCAGTGCGCGTACACGCGCGGGAGCGCACACACTGCGAAGAGGAGTGTGGGCAGGCACCTTCCAAGGAGTGAGGAAAGGACCCTCAAGCCAAGAAACAGGCTTCTCAAGACCCCCTTGCTAGGTCTCCTGGAGTCCCCGGGGCCGCGATGCGCCCCGACGGCCGCCAGGGGTCGCTGAGCCAGTGCGCAGGCCGCTCTCCATTCATAAATCCGGCCTGGCTCAGGCCGCTCCCTCCTCCCTTGCTCAGACCCCTTCTTTCCTTGGCTGGGTAGAGACGACCCCAGACTGGTGTAAGAGGATGGGCATTCCTCCCGAGAGCCCTAGGGGAAGGGGCAGAGACTTTGGCCTGCCGATTTCCCAGCGGGACCCCCTTCCCCCTTAGGGAGTCTGGGAGGATTCCCAGAGGGGCAGCAAGTGCGCTAAAGGCTACTGCGGGAGCCGCCCGGAGGTGAGCGGAGTGGGTGGCGGCGCAGTCTCCCGGCACCCGGGTCACACACCCACCCACGCCCCCGCGCCTCCCAAGAGACTCCAGCTCCTCCATCACCTGCGGATGCTCCTCTGGAATCCCCACGTCAGTCCTGGGGGTCCCCCACGTCCCGCACCTGTTGGCTCCCGGCCCCGGGCATCCTCGGATGCTGGTACCTGGACCTTGCTCCCGGGACTTCGCCTTGGTGCGGAGCTGGAGACGCGGCGGGGTAGCCCCCTCCTGAGGCGGCGCTGTCCGCTCCGTGGCTGCGTGGTCCCGGCTCTGGTGCCCGCGGTAGCTCGGGAGGGCTGCGCGCCGCGGGGAGGGAGGGGAGCGGAGCGGGAGGCTGGGAGGAGAGGGGAGGGAGCCCCGGCCTGTCTGCACTCGAGGTCACCCAGCTGGAGCCCCGCCTTCTACTTCACGCTTCCATCCACCTCCATTCACGCGTCCACTGGCTCATTCATATCCTGAATCCATCCTTTCCACAGTTACGCTCCCGCCACCCCGCATTCATCGCGCACCTCGCGGGGTGGGGGCGTCAGAGGGCCACAGAGCAGGGGTGGACCCCATCTCTACTTGCTGCTCCACCTGACCGATTAGGGTGGTGGCACGCACAGGTGAGTGACACAGGGGTAAGAGGATGCTGGAGCAGTTAGTGTCCAGAGACGTCAGAAAGCCCTCCCAGCTCTCCCTGCCCCAAATCCTTCTTGTTCGCACTTACTGTCCCCCTCCCAAAGCAGGGACCTGAGGTGGAGGCAGAAAAAGGGAATCTGGAGGCGTTAATTCAATATTTACCAAGCTCTGTGGCAAGCAACGAACCTGTAATATGGCCGCCATTTCCACAGGATACCCAACGCACGATCTCATTTAATTCCAACGTCAGCCTGGTAAGACAGTTATTATTGTCCCCATCTTACAGATAAGTCCTTGGATATACACATAGCTCGGGGCTTTGCCCAAGGTCAGAGGCAGAGGTGAGATTCGAACCCGTGCTTCAAACTCAGATCTCCCATAGCCCCTCTCTGCCCCAGTCCTGCATAAGATCTAGGCTTCCTGGAGTAAGGCATTTCTTTATGGTGTCCACAGAGATGGGAGAGATCTAGGGGGGCTGAGAGTCGCAGCAGGGCGGAAGAGCTCACCCAGGGCTTCCTAGAACAGGAACACCTGCTCTGAACCATGAAGCGTCGCCACATGGCCCTGGCCCTGGCTAGGGTGGAGAGTATAGGAGGGGGTCATTAAGGTAGGCAACACAGGTGCACATAATTGAGTCGGGTCTCCTGGGACTCCTAGCAGGTGGGTGGGGACTTTGTCCACCTCTTGCCTCAAGACAGGGTCACCCAAGCAAGTGTCCTTTCTCTCACATCCCTTCCTTTCCTGGGAATGCAACCACAATCTTCCCTTTGCAGCCAGACCCTCTTCTAAGGTACTTGGAGATGCAAGCAGGGGGTCTGTCAGCAGATGACTAGGGCATCGCCCTTGTGGGTCTGGTGACCTCCACTCTGGAAGAATGGGAGAGGCTGGACCCAAGGCAGAGACTCTGTCCTTGGGTAGCTGTGGCACCTGTATGCAAGAATATGGATCATAGATCTCTAGGATTCTAAAACTGTCATGTCTGCTCTGAGTGCTGCCTGAGGCAGGGGATGGAGGAAGGACTCCAGAGAAGAGAGACTGTGGGGTGTTTGTGTGTGTGTGTGTGTGTGTGTGAGAGAGAGAGAGAGAGAGAGAGAGAGAGAGAGAGAGACAGAGACAGAGACAGAGACAGAGAGACAGAGACAAGGAGACAGAGAGACAGACAGAGAGAGAGAAGGGGGAGAAGGAGAGGGCTTATATATCCACAGAAGGGTGGCTAGGATGTGTCTAAAGAACATGGCCATGGGTACTTGTGTGTCTCTGTATGACAGCAGGCTCTTGGATGATGACTGTCTTCCCCCAGGGAAGATATGTCTTATGGGTCTTGATTTGTCCCTGTGTTTTGGTGTCTGTGTCTAAGGACTGTGTGTGTGTGTGTGTGTGTGTGTGTGTGTGTGTGGTGTGTGCAGGGCGGTTTCTGTCTCTGTGGGTCTCAACGTGCGTCTGTGGTTCTAACCAGTGCTGGCCTCTCGGCGTGTCTCCCGGTGAGCTCGGGAATGTGTGTGTGTGGGCATGCCTTTGTGTGTGCAGCTCTGCAAGTGTGTGAATGTGGAACTCGGTAGCCTGCTCCCATGATGATGATTCATCCTTCTGCGTCCCCCCCCCACCTCCTCCCCAAACACCAATCTGGAGCTGCGACCATTTGCCATGTAGGGGTCCCAGAGGAGGCTACAGCGTGTGGGGGATGGGAGGCAGCTCATGCAAGGACATTCAAGTAACAGCTGCTGCAAGTAAGGTGCAGCATTCCTGCGTGGGCAGTGGGCAGCCCAGGCTCTGCACTGCTCTACAGTTCAGAGCTGTGGCTTCCAAGCCCCCTAGACGCTCTAGGTTGGAGAGAGCCAACAGCCTCCATTCTCCCACGTCTGTGTGCATGGAGAGGGGGCTGCCTTTGTCCCTGTGTGTGAAGGGAGACCGGCTGCTATTCCTTTAAACCACGGAGAGCATGCAGTGTCTTGGCCTCTTAGCACCAGTCCCAGCCCCACTGACCAGGAATCTCCAGGTGCCTTCTTCTCCCCCTTTATTCCTCTGTACCCAAGAGATGGCTGCCCTCTGAGAGTCATGAGGGACTCCTGAAGGTGGCAGACTTCTGTTCTTCACCTATCTGACCCTGATCAGTAAGAGACTATAGGACCCAGGACTGTCGGGTCCTGAGTTGGGTCCCCCCAATTCAGCTGCAGTTGCCTAGAGAAACACAGAAGAGCCCTTGAGTGTCTGCTTAGAGGACCCCATGCCGGGCGTGCTCTGGGAGACTGGCAGGAGGAGCTGCCGTTGTTTAGTTCTTGGGCACCATAGTACTAGATTCTGAAAGCTCCTGGCAAAGTGCCAATACCCAAGAGGGATCAAGGGCTCTGGGTTTTCCATCTTTGGACTGGGCCCACGAGCCCTGGTGCCTCCTCTGCTCAGGGAAGGCCAGCCTGAAGCCTTGGCTTTGCTTGCACTGTCTGTCAAACCATGTCCACATGACCTTTTTCCCGGAACCAGCCAGCCCCAGCCTTGTTGATCTAATCCTGAGCCTCCAAGCCACAGGTCCCTGTCACATCCATCTTCAAGTGTCAGCCCAGGCACTGTCCTAAGGTGCCGCTTCACCCTCCCTCCCTCCCAATGCCAGTGCGACTTACGGTGACCTCTGTCTGGCTAGGACTGGAGCAGCTGAACAGTAATTGGCTTTGCAATTTGTGGATGCCTCAGGCCTGAGTGTCAGTGGGCAGTTATGGCCAGGGGGCAGAGATGTTGTTTAGAAGACTCCAAGTCAGGAAACAGAGGGTAGATTGGGGTACAGGGTGCTACTGTACTCTGGGAAGGGGGTTCCAAGGACAGGGACTATGGAAGTCACTGACATAGCTGTGAGGGTTTTGGTTCCTGGATTCAATGGTAATGACTTCTAGGAAGAGTTAGCCAAAAATTCATGCCCCAGAGTGGTACCCATACCTCATGCCCTCATCATCTACATAGGATGTCCTCATCCCCTGGAGGAAGAGCCCCAGGTATCAGACCTGGAGGCTTAGAGGGATCAACATGCACCGAGAAGGGAGGGATGCTAGGTCTGGAATCAGGACCCTCAGAGACTTAGACAGCATCTTCCACACAGGGGTGAGGCAGGAGAAGGAGGTGGGTCACCCAGCTACTCACTCAAGAATCTGTGAGGGCCATGCAGCAGCAGAGCAGACCCTGCAGCTTAGGCTGGGGGAGCCCCTTATATAGAGGTGGTTGGGAGGAGTCAAATGCATGGGGTGGGGGTACTGTAAGGAGACTGACTCCAGTAGAATGAGTTTAGGATCCACAATATGAGTACAGGAAGAAACTACCCTTATAATTGGTCATGAGGTTGTGAAGGGGAAGACAGGGACATAGGCTCTTGGGCCAGAAAGGCCTGGCTTAGCTACCAGCTCAGTGCTCTCTGATAGGTACTCCTGAATAGTCACTTCTGTGTCCCTAGAACTCTGCAATCAGTTAGATAATATCTCAAAGGGACTCTAATCTGACATAGAGCTCACCGGTTGAGCACTTGTGAGCATGTGCAAGGCTGTGGGTTCTATCCCTAACACGGAACAAGGGAATGTAGGGTCAGTGTGGTCACATCTGAGGTCTGTCTGGAGTTTGTGGATGTAGCTCAGAGGTGGAGTACTTGCTTATCATGCACAAGGTCCTGCAGGGTTGAAGTGGAAACTTAAGGATTCTTTGGAAAGTTGGTTGGATGGTGTTTCTCTGGGGCAAACACATGAAGGAACATTTAGCTGAAGCAGACACAGGTGAAAGGCTAAGACAGACTCATGAAGGAACGTTTCACTGAAAACAGATAGATGAAAAGATGGTCTGCTAAAGCAAGCACGTGAAAGGACACGTGATGACAGATTCTTTGCTAACGACACGTATGTATTGGTCTGCCTTACATTGTGTAGTTGAGCTGCGTTTGTCAGGACTCCATAGAGAGAAACACACCTAAAACTTCTGGTGGTGTGCTGCAGTTTCTTGCCACTTTCACAGACTCAGGCTGATTGGCAGAGGCATGTCGGCTGAGACAGAGGCATATGCTAAGGCAAGACCCATGGAGGACATGTGATGTTTGAAGGGAGTATAAAAAGGACTGGACAGACAGTGACGGAGGCTGAGCCGGGCTTGCTTACAGAGCTGGCTGTGCGACACTGTGGGTCTTGTGTCTTCACTGATCTTTGATTCACTGAGACACACGGCTAAGAACTTCTCCTGGGCGTTCCTCCTGGTCCCTCTTGCTGACTCAAGCCAAGGCTGAGGCCTGGCTGTCTCTGCTAGGTCAAGTTAACACTGTTACTAACCCAACTCTGCCGAACTGGACTGCTGGTGTATCCCTGAAGTGTTTGCAAGTGGATCAAACCGCTGCTGCTGACCTGTGAACCGAACTGCCGATTTCCAGACAACACAGATGGGAGTTGCTCCAAAGAACCTTTCTAAACAGGTGCACTCCCCAGCCCCGTCCCTCCCATATCCTTTTTTTCTCACTACCTCTGGTGAGCGGTAGGTTACAAGGGAGTTTAAGCATTTAACCATCATTAAAAGTAGAATTTGAAAAAATTAAAAGTTACAGGGGTTCTACCCCAATGCTTCAAAAACAAGAACAAAACCCAAGTCTCGACTATCCCTGGAACCAGACAATGAGTCCCAGTCTAGAAGACATGCAAATGTGATTGTATTATAAAGCTCCTGAGGTGGGGAGATTATTCTGAATACCCAGGAGGCTTCTAAGAAGGAATCAGGAGCCTCGGACTGGGTTGCTGTGAGGAAGGGGGCCCAGGCTGAGCGTGGGAAGTGGCCACAGCTGCACCCCAAGGGCAGCCTGTGAACCTGGAAAAGTGAGGGAGTCACTCTTCAGAGCCTGTCATAGGAGTGCAGCCCTGCCTATCCCTTGGTCTTCCTCCTTGAGAATTTATCAGGATGTGGGCCCTCAGCACTGGAGAAGATCAGCTCACATTGATGTTATAGTACGCAAGTACACACACAGACACACAGACACACAGACACATAGACACACACACACACACACACACACACACACACACACATACACACTTATACTCATGTTGCCAGTTAAAATCAAATGCCAGTAGCTTTTTCCAGAGGGAGGCAGGCACGAGACCAGGCAGGCATGGAGAGTGTCAGGGATGGACATCAGCAAGGTGAGGACTGACATCCTTGGATGCATGATCATTCCATGTTAGCCTTACATTTTAAAATCACAGAAGGCACAGGGGAAGAATTAACCCCATCAGACAGGCTTCTGCTTAACTTGTGGTTTGGTTTTGCATGTATTTTGAGCATCTGTTAGTGCTTGGGGGGTGTGAAAGCTCCAAATTATTAAACGACACTAATACTAATATCTTAGCGCTTCTGATGCTGTGATGAGACACTATGACCAAAGGGACTTGGGGAGGAAAGCGTTTCTACAGCTTACACCTCCCAAGTCACGGTCTGTTGAGGGAAGCCAAGACAGGAACTCAAACTGAGCAGGAAGCTGGAGGCAGGAGCTGGTGCAGAGGTCATGGAGGGGTCATGCCATTTACTGGCTGGTTCATCTTGCTTTTATTATAGAACCCAGAACCACCAGTCCAGGGGTGTCGCCACCCACAGTGGTCTGACCTCTCCCCTCCACTGATCAGTAATTAAGAAAATGCCCTACAGGACTGTTTACAGCCCCGTAGCCTAGAGGCATGTTCTCAGTTGAGGCTCCCTCCTCTCAGATGACTATGGCTTGTGTCAAGTTGACCAAAACTAGTCAGCACAATTGGTGAACAATAGTCATTGTGAGTGTGTATGGGTGTGGTTATTTTAACACAGAAAACCAGGAGGAACAAAAGCAAGGAATGCTTTGTTCCTCTGGGGTGGTCTGGGTGGGAGAGGTCAGAACAGGTAAGGGGTGGGCAGGTGTCAGAACGATTGACTAACCAGGTATTTGAGAAAAAAATATATTAAACAGAAGAGAAAGAAAATCTAGAGACAAAAATATTCCAGAAGCAACTTGGGCTAGGTCTTGAGGACTGAATAGGAGTTTGCAGGTGGTTTTTGGAGTAAGATATTGTAGTGGTTTGGATGAGACTGCCTCATACATTCAAATATTTGGTCCACAGATGGTGGAACTGTTCAGGAAGGATTAGGGGTGTGGCCTTGTAGGGGGCGGTGCGACACAGGAGTGGGGGTGGGGCTTTGAGGTTTCAAACATCAATGCTGTTCATTCCTCGTGTCTCTGCCTTATGCTTATTGTCTCAAGATGTGAGTTTCCAGCTACAGTGCCATGCCTGCCAGTCTGCTAGCCTGCTGCCACGTCTCATGCCCTGGTAGTCATGGACTCATCCTCTAAAATTTAAGCATTCTTCAATAACCTTTTTCTCTTATAAGTTGTCTTGACCATGGTGTTATGTCATGGCAATGGAGAAGAAAATAAGACAGAAATGGTGGGCAAGGGTGAGGAAGGAAGAGGGGAGGTGGTCTAACCTGGGACAGCGTGAGCAGAGTTGAGGAACAGGGCTGGTTCAAGGGCTACCAAAGCAGCATTTTGTTGGGCTCAGGTGTTCCCAAAAGGAACAAAATAGAGAGATGAATCGGGCTGCGTCCCAGTACTCGGGAGGAAGAGGCAGGAAGGTCTCTGTGAGTTCAAGGCCTGTCTGTTGTACATGGGGAGTTCCAGGCCAGCAAGGGGCACATAGAGAAACTTAAGAGAGGAAGAGAAAGACACAGAGACACAGGAAGACAGAGACATAGGGGGATGGAGACAGAGGTAAACAGAGCAAACGATCCAGAGATCCAGAGATCCAGAGACACAGGGAGACAGAAACACAGAGAAACAGAGTGAGAGATCCAGAGAGACAGAGACTCGGAGACACAGGGAGACAGAGACAGGCAGACAGAGACACAAAGACACAGGCAGACAGAGACAGACATACAGAGACAGAGACATGGGAACAGAGAGAAAGAGAGAGAGGGGTGGTTAAGGTTAAGGCCTGGCCTCCAGCATGGACTGAAGAGTTTGGATTCCATCCACCCTAGAGGCAGTACAATCTCAGCACAGCCTCAGCAGGGTTATGATGCAGACAGATCACCAGTCTTGTCCTGCAACTTTAGGACTTTTTGAAATGAACGAAGAATACACTCTCCGCTTTCAAAATAAATCATTTCCAAGAGAAATAAAGTAAGATCACTTTTAATTGTGTAGAGTAGCTACAGATCCTGGCATTTGAACGCAGCTACCATAACAGAAGGCGTCGGTGTCGAAAGATGGCCGAGTCTCTCTCTCTGTGGGCCATCCAGGACTAGCAAGGCAGCTCTGCCGTTACCAGGACACCAGCACTCAGCTAGGACAGAGGGGAGCCCGGATTGTGTGCAGAGAGACTGGAGCCGCACTGGACTTAAATTGTGGATCAGCAGCTTTCCTGCTGCGTGACTCTGACGCAATGCTTAACCTCCCTGTGCTTGGGTTTCATAGACTTTAAATGGGAACACTGTACCAAGCTGTGGTGCAAAGAATAACGCCCCCCGACGGGTATCTACACCCTGGTAGGTAGAATCCGTAGCAAATGGAATTTGCAGAAATGACTAAGATGTTGGAAAGGGTAGGGATGGAGCTCACCCAGGAGCGTGCTTTCTGAGCACTCACAAAGCCCTCAGCTTGATCCCTGGCACTACTTATAAACTGGGCATGGTGACACACACCTGGGATGCCAGCATGTGGAAGGTAGAGGTTGGACCATCAGAAGTTTAAAGTCATCGTCAGCTACATAGCAAGTTCAAGGCGACCTAGACTCCACAAGACCTAGTTTCGAAAAATGTTTTGTTTTTATTTGAGACAAGGTTACCATTCGTAGACCAGGCTGACCTGGAATTCACAGAGATATGCCTGCCTCTTCATCTGCACCATCGTAAGTGTTGTCTGGAAGAGAGAGAGAGAGAGAAAGAGAGAGAGAGAGAGAGAGAGAGAGAGAGAGAGAGAGAGAGAGAATCTTGAGATGGAGAGATGGGGTATTATTTTAGATTGCCTTGGTAAGCCTAACATAATCATAAGAGGCCCTTCAAGAAGAAAACTGGAAGTCAGACTACTCAGGCTTTGCTGATGGAAGTTCATGGATGTGATGATCCCAGGGAAAGCAGGTGATGTCCGCCCCAGTCTGAAGAAGGAAGCATTCCTAGCTAACACAGTTTTTAGACATCTGCCCTCCAGGCAGGCCCATTTTAAAACCACTGCACAGACCAGCAAGATGGCTCAGTGGGTAAAGGCCCTTTCCACTAAGCCCGACAGCCTGAGGCCAGTTCTCAGGATGCATACAGGTGCCTATATGCACGCACAATAAACAGACGCAATCAAAGTCATAAAAGTGCATAAGATGTAGTCCGTGTGTGTGTGTGTGTGTGTGTGTGTGTGTGGTCTACTGCAACGTATAACAAGACTCAGCCTGGGCCAGAGAAGGCTTGTCACACTCATATTCAAAGTAATGAAAAGAAGACTCATTTCTCCATATATCCAGGTAACCCGAATTTGATTACCTGAATGAATGAGGCTGTAAGGGATGCTGGGAGATGTGCTTTTCCTCCAGAGAGGCATTCCAGCTGATGATGCACTAGCTTAAGTGTTTTATGACTCAGGAAATCAGGTAGTTACCGGAGAGCTACCATGTCCAGCATTGCGACAGCCTTCCAGGGGTAACTTCCTCCTGTGTTTGCATACCTCCGCATTTCCCCACTTTTCTTTCTGGTGACATTCATTTCCTTTTGCTTCACTGTGGTGCTGGGCGTGGTTCCTTTTAGACGCTAAGCAAGTGTTCTCTGCCTGGAGCATGTCCTTGGCACCATTAGTTGTATGGAGGGTTTCTGGACACCCCGGTGTATAAAATGAGTCTTCATTCATCAGTCTTCTCTGCCCACCCCATTCATGCCTCTATGAACTGTGTTTGCGTCTGGTTCTGTGTCCACAAGTAAACCATCTATCCTTGGATTTCAAATATTGACAGTCAATAAAGCATTTTAGGAATACCAGTAGCCAAGTAGCATACTGGGACCTATGATCTTCCGGTGTGAGTGCTGTTATCGAAGGGAGATGCTCGGGGCGCTGAGTTCCAGTGAGCTCCCCCGCATTCCGTTTCAACCCCACTTGGTGGTTCCTTTCCTCCTTGCGCCATGACATCCTCACACAGGTTCTCACTCTCTCAGAGCTCCTAACGGTAGTTCTCTTTTCTTCTTCAGAGAAGAAACGTTTGCCTTTTAAATCGAGACACTGAAACTTCCCCATGTGTTCACTGTGGTACCTGTTGTAAAGAAGCCCACTTCTGTCTTGTGGCTTTTCTTCTCTGGATCCCCAGATGTCCTGTTCTAAATTTTGATGGATGGCTGTGAGGACCTCGGGTATTTCGAGCTGTTGACCCTCGGGTCAGTTCCAGTGCTTTGGAAACCTGAGAAGCCTCTCATCCTTGGATTGTCTGTTTTGCTCCGTGCATCTTCAAATAACATTTAAAAATAAGTACATGGAAGGAAGACCGCCTGTATCTTTATGTGTGGAAAAATGTCTTTCATGCATCCTTAGCTGCCTGGGTGGTGGTGGTAGGGTGGTCCACAGCAGGCTGGGGCATAGGGCACCAGCTTGCACATAGCACACAGACATGTGCCCAGGTTACCACGTGGGTCAAGGTGAAGGGGGATTCTTGTAGCTGGAAACACCACCGTCACAAGAAAAACTATTAGTATAAAGGGTCTGTCTCATCTTAGAACATGTATGTCCCTGTCTCTGTATGTGTGTTTTTACTCTTGTATTTGGGGCAAGGGGAGGTTAAAGGCTCATATTTACTTGATAGGTGCTAAGCAGAGTTTTACCTGTATATGTGCCACGAACGGTCCCAGCCGCATGCTTTTGCCACAGGGTCCATGCGAGGACAACTTTTGGGAGGCAGGTCTCTCTTCTGATGTGTGAATCCTGGGGATTGAACTCTGGTCTTTAGGCTTGGCAACAGCACCTTTATTCTCTGACCCATTTTATCAGCCTAGCCTCCAGACTTTTTTATTCTCATACTATGTCTTAGCATTGGCCACATCTTCTTGCTCCTTTATTATAACTTCTCACGTTAAGATTGCTGTCCCAGTCCTCCTATAATCTGTACATTTGGACATCCGATGCTACACTAAAGCTACAGCTGTCTTTGTAGCCATCCTATCGCTCTCTCTCTCTCTCTCTCTCTCTCTCTCTCTCTCTTTCTCTCTCTCTTATATAGCTTAGGCCGGCTATGCACCCAAAGATGATTGAACTCTTGATCTTCTTGGCTCTACTTCTGAAGGTCTAGAATTGTAAATGTGTTTACCAGAGTACTTGGCTATAGCTATGTGCTCTGTCTGTCTGTCTGTCTGTCTGTCTGTCTCTCTCTCTCTCTGAGGTACTTATGTATGTGAGTATATGTAGAGGTGGATATCTTTTTCAGTTGCCTTCCATCTTAGCATCTGAGACAGGGAATTCATCTGTTCAGCTAGATCAGCTGTCAGGAAGCCCCAGCAATATTCCCCTTTGTGTCTTCCCAGCTGGGGGGATTACAAGCACATACCGCTTTCTCTCTCTCTCTCTCTCTCTCTCTGTGTGTGTGTGTGTGTGTCCAAACTCAGGGCCTCATACTTGTGTGGCAAGAACCTTACCAACAAGCCATCTCTCATATCCCCAGTATGTATGTAGTATGTATGTATGTATGTATGTATGTATGTATGTATGTATGTTTGTTTGTTTGTATATATGTATGTAGTATGTATGTATGTATGTTTGTATGTATGTATGTATATTTGCATGTATGTGTATATATATGTATTTTTATGTGTATGGGTGTCTTGCCTGCATATATGTCTATGTTTCATGAGCTTCAGAGGCAAAGAGGTCAAAAGATGGGGCTCAGATCCCCTGGATCTGGAGTTACAGATGGTTTTGAGGCACCATGTAAGTGCTGGGATCCTCTGGAAGAGACAAATGTTCTTCAGTGCTGGGCCATCTCTCCAGGCCCCCAGCCCTCCCTTTTTTGAGACCAAGTGTCATGTAGCTCATGATGGCCTTAAATTCCCTATGGAGGTAAGAATGACGTTGAACTTCTGATTTTCCTACCTGCACTGGGATTACAACTGTCGGCCATCATTCCTGGTTTGTGCAGTGCTGGGGATTGAACTCAGTACTTCCTACATTCTCCACAGGCACTCTACCACCTAAGGATAAAACCCTGACCCTCTAGCTATGTCTTCGAATCCACACTGAAATCATAATGTAACAGTCTGAATAGTAGAACTCATGCATCTTGCACTAAAGGCTGCCCTTGTGCTGTTCTTGGGAGGGAATGTCTCTGATTGTTTACTGTGTCTATCGGAGCATCTTCTGATCGGTTACCTGACCACACAGCAGATTCTCCACTTGCCTTCTGGCTTGAGCTCCACAGAGAATCTCCTTTAAATAGCCCTTCTCTTCGCCCAGATTCTGACACACTGGAAAATACAGCGAGTGAGCAATGACAGAAGACAAGATGTCTCTGTTGTTAGCACTGTTCTAAAGCGGGAGACCTGGCTGACAGCAAGGGAGAGGGAACACTGCGGGAGAACACTCAGTCACAGGCCTGACCTGCTCTCTCCTGTACTGAGCCGTGGTCTTTTCTTCTCTCTGCCACCCACTCTGGCTGTCCTGGTGTGTCGGTCGTGTTAGGGACGTGATTTTAGGAGCTGAGAAACCTCCTGGGAGAGAGTCCTCCCACAGACCAAGCGGAAGGACACTGGGAACTTGACCTGGTGGCAAATCTTGTCATCAGAAAGGAAACGTTTCAGGGAATTGCACGTAGCCATGACAACCAAATATCATGGACTCGGGTACATATTCAGGTAGCAGAGAGCCTATATCTTATACAAATTGCCTCAAATGATGGAAAACGAGGGGGAAGTACTTGCTGTGTTTTATGTGGGGACTGTAACCTTGATATCCAACCTAGATGATGACCATGTGGGACAAGAAGGTTGTATGTAGGTCAGTTTCGATGAGGATTATAGATGCAAATATTCCAAACTATTAAAAATGCATAAGAACCAAGTTGGACTTTTTCCAAGGATTTGAGAAACTTTAACATTAGGAAACTCTCACTTTTAAGCTATGACATCAACAGAATAATAGACAAACCTGCTTCAATTCCATGTGGGGAAGAAATATTTGATAAAATTAGGCATCTGGGTATCATAGCTTAGTTCATAGAGTGTTTGCTTAATACAAAGCCCTGAACTAGACCCCCAGTATCAGTATCATATAAAACTAGGTATGGTGGAACACATCTGGAATTCCAGCACTGAGGTAAGGGCAGGAGGACCAGATATTCAAGATCATCCTTGTCTACAGAGCTACTTTAGCCACCTGGGGTACCTGAGACCCTGTCCAAAATACTTAGCTATCAAATTCATCAACCATATGACCTACTTTGAAAGGCTATGGGCAGCCGGTTGGTGGCAGTACCTCCTTAAATCCCAACATTCAGGAGGCATAAACAGAATATCTCTGAGTTTGAGGCCAGCCTGGTCTACAGATCAAGTTCTGGACAGCCAAGGCTGTACAGAGAAACCCTGTCTTGGAAAAAGAAAGAAAGAAAGAAAGAAAGAAAGAAAGAAAGAAAAGAAAAGAAAAGAAAAGAAAAGAAAAGAAAAGAAAAGAAAAGAAAAGAAAAGAAAAGAAAAGAAAAGAAAAGAAAAGTAAGGTCTGCAACATCCGGTAGGAACCCTCATTAAAATAGAGGGAGGGTATTGAGATGTGGCTCAGCAGGTAAGGGTACTCACCTTTTCCAGAGCACCTGGGTTTGATTCCCAGCCCTCACATTGTGGCTTTGGCAGTAACTCCAGTCCCAGGGCAATCTGGTGCCCTCTTCTGGTCTCTGAGGGCACCAGGCATGCAGGCGGTACACAGAGAACCAAACACTCATATTGTAAAATGATAAAAATAAAAGGTTAACATTTTCAAAATAAAAACTTCTGAGAGTGGTAACCACATACTTTTGTTTTGTTTTGTTTTGTTTTTTGTTTTTCGAGACAGGGTTTCTCCATATAGCCCTGGCTATCCTGGAACTCACTCCAGACCAGGCTGGCCTCGAACTCAGAAATCCACCTGCCTCTGCCTCTGCCTCCCATGTGCTGGGATTAAAGGCATGCACCACCACTGCCCAGCTAACCACAAACCTTTAATCCCAACACTCGGGAGGCAGAGACAGGAAGACCTGTGACTTAGAGTTCAGCCTGGCCAAGGTAGCCAGGGCTACTTTGTTTGTATAAACAAACAGACAGACAGACAGACAGACAGACAGACAGACAGAGGGTTGTGGATGTGGCTCAGTGATAGAATACTTTAGCAAGCACGAGTTCTGGATTTGGTTCTCAATACTGTAGAGGGAACCTTTGCTCAGGGATTTAAAACCACTGCCAGGGCTGTTGGCGCATGTGTGAAATCTCACCACTCAGGTGATTTAGAAGTTCAGAGATTTAGAAGTACAGGAGATTTAGAAGTTCGGGGCCATCCAGAGCTGCACAGACTGAGCTTCATGAGACCCTGCCTCAAAGAAACTAAAATAATTTATAAATAAGAATTTCAAGTCATTAAGCTGGACCTTGGAGCCTTCGAAGGATGGAACTCAGACATCCAGCCCGGCTCAGAAGGCGGACACAGCCTCACGCCTGCTGCACTCTATCGGACAGAAGAACCGTTGCGCTCCGGCCAGCTAGTTTTGAGAGGAGACTGCTCTTGTCTGGCTCGCTTCCGACTGGATTTTCTTCACTTTCTCTTTCCCTCCCTGAGGGTTAGAATTGTTCCACTCTGTCATCAGCCATCCTTGGGTCTCCTCTTCAGAGCGTGGGCCCACATGTAGAGTAGCTGGAGAATGCCTCTGAACTCTGACCATGGCTCCTGCCTCTCCTGTTAGCGTTTTTTCCAGATGTTTAGTCTCAATTAGCTTTGTCTTTTTTTTTTTTTTGTCCTGGTGACTGAACTCAAGCATTTTGATTGTTATTTTGAGACAGGACCCACTGAGTGGCCAGGCTAGCCTTGAACTTACAACCCCTCGCCCACTTCAGCCTCTGGAGCAGGTGGCATTACAGGCACATGACACCACATGGTCTTGTTTTGTTGTTTCAGACAGTCTCACTATGTAGCCCAGGCTGCCTCAGTCAACTCAAGATCTCCCTGTTTCGGCCCCCACGTGCTAGAATCACCGTTTTCCTGAAAGCCAGCCTTTAAATGCTTCCTGTCACCGTGTCTGAACTCGCACGACTCTCCCGGGTTTAGTAATTCTTTGCTCTACACACCTCCCTCCAGCTACTTCCTCTGAGCGCAGTTCCTGAAGTTCTGTTCTCTTATTCTGATGTCTTGCCAGGGCCTTAAGTCCCCAAAATATATTTTAATGACTTTTTTTTTTGTAACATAGGTCGTGTCCTAATCATCTGCATCTTCCAGTTCCCGGCAGCCTGCCTTCTGCGCGTGCAATTTGCTTATATTATTGAGGCGTTTAAAAGAACAGGCTCAAGTCTTGGCTGCCATCTCCGTCTCTGCTTTCTCCTCTCTCTCTCTCTCTTTCTCTCTCTCTCTCTCTCTTACTCTCTCTGGGTTTCCTGATTGTCTCTTCCCAGTGCCTTGAGTTGGTAGCTTAATTCATGTGTTGCCAATTCTTTGTGTTTTTTAATAAACACAGTGAAGGCTATAATTTTTCCTCCAAGTTCTACTTTAGCTTATTGTTATTCCATTTTAAGTATCTTGCAGCTTCCGTTATAATATCTGCTTTTCCCCATGCATTATTTAGAAATGAGTTTGTAAGTTACCAAACATATTGAATTTTCTTTAGCGAACATTTTAGTGTTGATTTCGAATTTTGTTATATTGGGATTAGAAAATGTGACCAAATGGTATTGATTCTTTATTTTTATGTTCCTTCATTTTGTTTGCAGTACTGGGCATTGAACCCAGAGCCTGGAACATGCTAAGTGACTATGAACAATCTTTCTGCCTCTGAACTATATCCATGGCCCCATGTTAACAATTCCATGTTCTTTAACTTCCTCTCTTTCTAAGTATCCAGTGTTGTTTGCTTAGTTGGTTTGGCTTATTTAGATGATCTCCTTGTTCAAGCTGACCTTGGACTCACCACCAACTGCATCAGTCTCCCAAAAGCTAGGAATATAGACATGAGCCTCCAAGCTGAGCTCCAAGTATCAGTAAATAATTAATAATAATAATAATAATAATAATAATAATAATAATAATAATAATTTTATGTATATATTTAATTTATTGAGTGCACAAAAAATGGGTTTTCTGCTGGGTGTGAATGCACTTGATAGATCAAACACCTTCCTTACAGAACTCAAACCTTTGCATTTCCTACTACACTACCAAAATGCTACTTGACACACCAGTGGTTTAGGCTTTTTTTTTCTTTTTCTTTTATGTGCATTGATGTTTTGCTTGCATGTCTGTCAGTGCGAGGGTGTCAGATCCCTTGGAACTGGAGTTGCAGACAGTTGTGAGCTGCCATGTGGGTGCTGGGAACTGAACCTAGGCCCCTTGGAAGAGCAGATGGTGCTCTTCACCACCGAACCATCTCTCCAGCCCTTGGCCCATCCACTTTGAGAACGCCCGACTGACATTTCCACTTTGGAGAGTCCTGACCGTCTCCTTGTGGTTCTGCCAGATCTGCGTCCTAAGTCTCAGCAGCCAGATTAGCACTGCCAGGAACACACCAGGCTTCTTGGCAGGTGTTTCCCAGTGTGAGTCTGTGGCTCAGGCTATGCGTTAGACGATTGCTACCAATGGCCTGAAAAGAAATGGTGATTTAAATGGAATAGTGATATATTTCCTGGGACTGCAGAGACGGCTTAGCTGTTGAGAGACCCTAGCATGAGGACTGGATCCCAGCACCCATGGTCAAAGCTGAGTGTGTCCCTGTGCAGGCCAGTAACCATAGCACAGAAGGAGGCAGAGTCAGAACACTGGCTGGTGCCTGCAGCTCCCAGCCTAGTGAAAATATATGAGCTCCAGGTTCATGGAGAGATCGTGACTCAAAGAAACAAGGTGGACAGTGATACAGCATGATACACGGGGTCTTCTGGGTGCTGTATGTATATCTACATACACTCACATGTACACATACACACAACCCACACATGTACACATACATACAATGCACACAAAACATACACACATGTACATATACATACAACATACAGAGTACACATGTACATGTACACACAACATGTACACACAAAACATGCACACACATGTACAAATACATACAACACACACACATATATACCTACACCTCTCCACATACACACAACACACACATGTACACATACACCTCTCCCTATATACACACACATGCACACATAATACACACATACAAACACACATACAACACACATACCTACACCTCTCCCCATACACACACAATACACACAGGTACACAAACACCTCTCCCCATATACACATACATACAAACACATATATAACACATACACATGTATACATACACCTCTCCCTCATATACACATACATACATACACAACACACAAATAAACAAACACAACACACACATGTACACATATACCTCTCCCCCATACACACCACTTACTACATACAAATACACACACAAAACACACATGTACACATATACCTCTCCCCATATACATACACACATACACACACAACACACACTTACAAACACACACACCACACACACATATACCTCTCTCCATACGCACTCACACTCACACACACACACAAACACACATACACACATGCACGCACGCACGCACGCACAAACACACGCACACACAGACTTTATTTCTTGTTCTATTTACTAGTCCACAGACACAGTCCCCTGCCCTCCAGCTTCCTGTGAGAAGTGAGGTTTAGAGCGGGGAGCTCAGCAGGAAGTGAGCAGGAAGACAGAGGGATTGTGAGATGTTGCTTCCCCAGCTCCTGGAGCAGGTGACCTCTACTGGCATTGCCCTTTCAGAGTCTCGGTGACCTCCTGTTCCCTCTGCCCCTCAGCTCCAAACTAAGTGGCTTCTGTTAGTCTCAGAACCCTGCATCCCTATTGCAACTCCGACACCCTGCTTTGTTGAGATGTTTTGAAATAAATTCTGCCCAGATTCTCCTAATTAGACCTCACCATCTGTTTCCTGCTGAGGCTGAGTGATACAGGCTGGTGTGACGTTTCTAAAAGTCCCCAGCTTTGAATGACTTTGGGCAAATGTGTCGTTCCTGACAACCTGGACGTGGGCCTCACCGCTCTCTGCTCCAACCCCGAAGCTCATCATTGTCTCAGCCTGATCCCAAGGCATCTGAGGCTGACCTCCAGCTTAGAGCACCCACCACACCCAGGTCTCCAGAGCTCCATCTAGCAATGAGGAAAAGAACTGCTCAAAGCCCATCCCTGTGTCCATCAGGACCAATGCCCTGCAATGACCACTGTTCTGCTGGCCTGGAATGTCTCTTACTTCTCCAGAGCCTGGTGACTTAACTTTGTCACAAGATGATGTAGGTGAGTCTCTGCAGCTTCGCAGGCTCCAGAGTAAGCCTGGCCTCTCAGCGACTTGATCCATCTCTGTTCTCATTCTTCACTGTTATGGTTGGTTAGCCCAGG
Source organism: Apodemus sylvaticus (assembly GCF_947179515.1). NCBI lineage: Eukaryota > Metazoa > Chordata > Mammalia > Rodentia > Muridae > Apodemus > Apodemus sylvaticus. Next base: position 143,837,608 of record NC_067474.1, read on the forward strand.
CTAGCCTGAAACGCATTCTATGGTAAAAGATGGCCTTGAACTCCTGATCCCCCTGTTCCTACCTCTTGAGCACCAGGACTACAAGAGTATCACCATACTGGGCTTGGCTTTCCTTCTTTGGGTCCCCTCATCCTTCAGTAGAGCCCCAGTCTAGGGTCACTCCCATGCAGGGACAGCAGAAATGCTGTTCCAACCCTGTTGACTGGGAACATGGAGTGAGACGTGTGCCCCAGGGGATCCAGAACAGCCGGAGCTACAGCATGGGCCCGCCTGGGCCTGAAAGGTTTTCTGGGGACCCGCAGGGGACAGGAATGAGGACACTGAACAGAAGCAGAACAGGACAGTGCCATAGGAAAAAGAGCCCTCGGGATCAAACATGGACCCTCTCCTGGTCAGACTGAGGTACAACAGAGGGGGGTCTTGGCAGTGTTCTTCCTCCAGTGCCCACACAGGCTGAGTGAGACTTATGATCAGTCCTGCCCTTTCCTGTTTTCTCCCTGTGTCCGTGCCCTGGCCTCTTGGAGCGGCTATGACTCAACCAGGAAGACGTGTGAAGCATGGGGAACAATCTGTGCTCCGTTCTGAGACCCTGTACAGGTGACTTCTGCACTGTTCCCCTCTGTGGCAGTGAGGAGGGGACTTAGCTGCCAGAAGGCACTGCTGTGGGATCACCGCCCCTGGCTTTCCGGTGTGAAACGTAATACTTCCTCTCTTCTGTTCTCTTACAAGACAGTGCTGTCCGGGCTGAAGAGATGGCTCAGCAGTTATGAGACTGGCTGCTCTTCCAAAGGACCAGAGTTCAAATCTTGGCCCCCACATGGACTCTCATAACTCTAATTCAAGGAGATCTGATGCCCCCTTCTGGTCTCTGCTCTCACAGGCACACATGTTGTACAAAGACACACATGCGTGCAAAATACATATGCATTAAAATTGTTAAAAATTAAATTAATTTTTTAAAAAAAGGTGGCTCAGTAGTTAGGAGCACTGGCTGCTCTTCCAGAGGACCTGGGTTCAATTCCCAGCAGCCACATGGCAGCTCACAACTGTGACTTCAATTCCAGGATTTCTGACACCCTCACATATCATGCATATACATAAAATAAAAATAAATTATGTTTAAAAAAACAGAAATGAAAACAGTACTGCTGCCTTAAATACAAATCTTAAATGCAGAGATGGTGTCCCGGAAACTGTAAGGAAGGGGCTGGAGGGGGGCAGCTAGCTCTTCGGTGATGGAGGAAGTCTGGTACACGTAGCCAAGAATGGATAACTGGTGTGCGCATGTGTGGGAAGTGTGAGTATGGACTGCTTCTTGGAGGAGGGGCTGTTCAGCTTCTTGCATCCCCTGTTCAATCAAGGCCACTGCTCCTTTCTTCAAGTAGCACCTTGGTCAGCCCGCATTCCCGAACCCCAGATTTCAGGCTTTGGAATCGGCACAGCTGGAGCCCAAAGCACCCACTTGGTCCAAGCTGGACTGTAGCTGTGTGTGTTTGGGGGTGAGGTGTCGTTCAGGCTTTGAAGTCTGACCAACGAGATTTCCCTACTATAGAAATGAAAAGCTTTGGCTGATTTTCAGCAATTTTCCCTACTGTGCGCTCACAGCACAGCAAGCAACACAGGACTCTAATCTCAAAGATGGAGGGGTGGGCTGGAGAGATGGGTCAGTGGGTCAGAGTATTTGTTACTCTTGCAGAGGGTCCAGGTTTGGTTCTTAGCACCCATAGGGTGGCTCACAACCATCTGTAACTCCAGTCCCAGGGAATCTAATGCCTTCCAACCTCCACAGGCACCAGGCACACATATGGTACACACACATACATACAAGCAAACCATTTGTGCACCTAAAATAATAAATGATCTAAAACCCTTTTTAAAGGTGTGGGGGGTTTTGCCTACCACCAGGGAAGCTGCTCTTCAAGAGAAACACCCTCCGGGTGTCCTCTGATTTGTTTGACCTGACACCTAAAAAAAGTATCCTCTTGAGAGCACAGCACCTCACTTTAGATGCTTACCACCAATCCCAGGTTGTCTTTTTTGTTTTTGTTTTTGCTTTTTGAGACAGGGTTTCTCTGTGTAGCCCTGGCTGATCTGGAACTCACTCTGTAGACCAGGCTGGCCTCGAATTCAGAAATCCGCCTGCCTCTGCCTCCCAGAGTGCTGGGATTACAGGTGTGCACCACCACTGCCTAGCTTCCCAGGTTGTCTTCTCTGTGCTTCTGAGTTCCTTCTTTGCTTGGACCTTTGTGGTTTTGTTTGTTTCTTGTGTTGCTGTTTTTTGAAACAGGGTCTTATGTAGCCCCTGGCTGGCTTTGAACTCACTACTAGCCAAGAAAGATCTTGAATCTCTAATCCTCTATTCTCTGTCCCCAAACTGCTAGAATTAAACGTGTGGGCCACCATACCCAGATATATCTGTGCTTTAGATGGACAGGCTCTGCAGCAGGGTTCCCATGACCCCATCCCTAAGTTCAATTAATTTACTTAAGAGGTCCATGCAGCAGAACTGGGTGGCACACAGCTGTGGTATCAGATGGCACACATCCATGGTCCAAAGCAGGAGGCCAGTTAAAGCTTGAGGCCAAGCTGGTCTTCATATGGGGCTGTCACCAGCAGCTGGAATGAAGCTCAGTGGTAAAATAGTTGTGCAGCATGCCATTCCCCCTACCCCCCATAAGATGACGGAACTTGGAACACAGTGAGTGAGTGAGTGAGTGTGTGTGTGTGTGTGTGTGTGTGTGTGTGTGAGAGAGAGAGAGAGAGAGAGAGAGAGAGAGAGAGAGAGAGAAGTTGGCTTCAAGCGTCTTCTTCAACCACTCTCCATCTTACCTTTTGAGGCAGGATGTCTTGTCGAGCCTAGAGATCATGGAGTCAGCTAGGCTGGCTGGCCAGTGAGCTCCAGAGGTTTACCTGTCTCTGCTTCTTCAGTGCCAGTTCCCTGCTGTTTATGTGGGTGCTGAGGGTTTGAACCTGGGTCCCCGTGCTTGCACGGCAAGCTCTTTATTGACAGAGCCATCTCCCCAGACTAGGGAAACACCTTGAGCAAACTATTACAAATATTGTCCCAGAGGACAGGAATGAGGAGATGCTTGAGGTGAGGCATGTAAGGACCTCTCGGGAGGGGACCTGTCTGGATCGCTGACCTTTCTGGTTTCTGGAGCCTTCACTGCATATCTGATGCTGCTGAGACTACGTGCTAAAAGCCAGCCAGACCTGATTGCCTGTTTGTTCTCAGCCTCTCTGTGTGGCACGTCTGGCTCCAGAGTTTGAGGTAGGAATGACAGTCTATGACCTACTTTTGGATAAGGGTATAGGTTAAAGAATTCCTTTAGGGCTAGCCCCAAAACCAGAAGGTGGGGGAAAAAAATTCCAATGCCTGGTGGGGTGGGGGAGGGGAGGATTGGTTTCTGTGACTAGCCACTGGGACAGGGGTCATAAACCAGGGCAAAAGCAAGATGTGTTACAAGGTCACATCCATTCCTTCTGAGCTCAGGAGTGGTCCCTGGCCCCATGCCCTTCTTCTCAGAAGACTGTTGTAAAGGGAAAGGAGAAGGAGGCTGATAACAAAGAGGCTCGGCAGGTAAAGGTGCTTACTGATGACCACCATGCCTGATAATATGAATTCCAGCCCCAGGGCCCACACAGGAACCAGGAATCAGCTCTCAGAGGTTGTCCTCTGACCTCCATATGGACACACACACACACATACACACACACACACACACTGTTAGATAAATGTAAGTTAAAAGGGAAAGGGAAAGAGAGGGGGGGAATCATCTAACAGTGTCGGGAGCTGGCAGCAGCCAGCTGAGTTCCTGGAGTCCCAGGAACTGGTTGGCTTCTGGTTTCTAGAGCTTTGCCTCCTCACCAGATAGATGGGGACCGGATTGCTAATGGGACAGTGCTTAGACCCAAGGCCTGGCCCACACTGCAGCTCGGGCCACGCAAATTCCTTTCCCTAAATGGACGCCAGGCAGGGATACAGTTTGGCAGGATATCAGGGGTATGCTTCGCCGCTCTGGAAGTAACAGAGCTTTGCAAAGGTTGCTGTGATTTGAGTCAGGTGCCTCGGAACCCTGCCGAGTCCCTCCGGAGACTAGAATGAAACCCAAGCACCATACTGGGAGCTGCAGGGGTCAGAGCTGAGATGGTAGAGATCCTGCCCACCCCCACTCCCGCTGTGTTGTGGGAGTTGTCAGCAAGTGCATCCTCCAGGCCTGGGAGCTTGTGTCACGTGATGGTGTAGACCCAGGATGGGGCAGCCAGCACAGGTATTGCCAAAGAAGGAAGAGGGGACGTGTAAACTAGGTTTTCAAGGGTGAGCAAGAATGTTCCAGGCATGTGAAAAGATTGGGAAAGGGTGTTGGACTATTGATATTCTGTGGGTGTGTTGTGTGTATTTGTATGTATGTGTGTATGTGTGTATGCATGTGTGTATGTATGTGTGTATGTGTGTCTGCATGTGTGTGATATATGCAACCAGAGGCTGGCGTAGGGCATGTTATTCTATTGCTTCCCGCTTTATGGAGGCAGAGACTCCTGCTGGGCCTGAAGCTCAGAGACTCGTTGGTTTCCCTGATGCTAGCCAGTTAGCCCTCCGGGATCCCCTGTCTCTGCCCCCACCCCTGGAGAGCTGGGATCACAGGCAGGCCATCACGCATGCCTGGCTTTACATGGGTACTGGGCGTCGAAATTCTAGTCTTTGTGTTTGTATGGCAAGGGCTTTGTGAAATAAGCCGTCCCCTCCAGCCCCTCTCTACCCATCTTAACTACAAATTAGTCCAGACCAGATGTCTGAGGATTGAGACACCCTGGATTGGATCCTGTCTCCCCTACTTTCCAAGGTTAAGACCCTCATTAACTTCCATTTTCTGTTTAAATGCAAAAGAAACTCTAAAATTTACTTGTATGTGTGTGTGTGTGTGTGTATGTGTATGTATTGTATATGCTTCAGATGTGTGGGTGCTCCCTGAAAGAGGATATTGGAACCTCTGAGCTAGAGTTACAGGTGGTTGTGAGCTGCCTGCTGAAGATGCTGGGGACAGAACCTGGGTCCTCTGCAAGAGCACCAAGCACTTCACTCTGAGTGCTGAGCCATCTCTACCCAGCCCCAGGAACTGTTTATTTTAAAGACTTAAATGAGGTAATATATGTAAAATATCCCAAACAGCCTGTTTGCAGACATCTGTGGGGAAAGCACTCAGCAAATGTATAGCTCATTATGGAAATCTTTTACATGGTCACGTCCGATTCCTTCAAGTGATCACGCCGTTACTATTTCCTGAGCCTCAAAGCTCTGTCAGTCAAGTGTCTGCAGAGCATGCTCGAACTCAATCCCAGCTCCTGATTAACTGGGCCGGAGGATCAGAAGTTCAGGTCATTCTTGGCTACAGAGAGAGTTGAAGGACAGCCTGGGCTACGGGAGACCCTGACCAAACCCAGAAGGTTCTGAGCACTGAGCAGTTTGTGCCCTTTGCTATCTCCTTCGTAGACCAGACCGATAAACCTGACATAAGTTACACCCAGCTCTGTGGATCAGATACAGACTCTTTAGACTCTTTGTTTGAAGAGTTTGGGCCAGAACTGAGAAGATGTGATTAGCATCGGGATACACAGCGAGGGGTTGGGGACTGGAGTTGAAAGGGTTTCTTTATACTCACTTAAGGACAGAGGTCCATTTGGGAGAACACCTGAGGCTTGCCTCAGTGAGGTAATAAACACACCCATCAGTAGTGCAGAGGACTGGTGAACACAGGACACCTGCTGGGGTCTCCCTCCTTCACCCCCCCACCCTCACCCCTTCTCCCCCCACTCCTCCACTTCAGAAGAGGTGTGGGGCTGGATGGAATCCTTAGGGATTTGAGGGACACAGCAGAGCCTCAGCCTGCAGACCTGGCCCCATCCGATTTCCCTCTCTGGGTCCCCTTTCCTTCCCTGCCCCCTGCGGTTTCCGCCCAAAGGCCCTTGGCAGACATTTCCAGCCTCTCCCCGGACAGGGGTTTTTCCATCAGGGTGCGTCTTGGGCTGCAGCTGCGGAGGGAGGACAAGGCCTGCTCGCCCCCTCGGGACTCCCCGCCTGTGCTGTCCCAAGGTTGCCCCCGGGCCTTGAGTCCAGCTGACTGGCCAGGGCCAAGGGCTCGGGACGTCCTAGCAAACAGGAAATGAGACAAAGGAGCCGCTTATCGGACTGCCTCACATTCCTTTCAGGTGAGGCCAGGGGTCTGGGCCTGGGGGCCTGCCAGGGCCTGTGAGGACCTCACTGGTGATTCCGGGGGGCCCCCTTCCCAGACCCTCCAGACAGTTATTGGAATCAGTACTCAGGGGCCCCACAGCTACATTTGGAAGGGGGGTGGTAAAAGAACAAACTAGAAGGTCAGCAGGGTACAGTGGTGCTTGACTCTGATTTCAGTATTTGGGAGGTAGAAGCAGGAGGATCTATCTGTTCAGCATCATTATCCACAGGGTTCGAGGGCTGCCTGGGGAACTTGCCACATGAGACCCTCCCTGTGGAAGAACGAGGACCCAGCTCACAACCCAGGCCTAGTCTCCCTCTAGGGCCTAGAGTCTAGGGGCTTCTAGTGCAGATACAGACGAGTGTTAGGAGAGAGGGCAGGCAGAGGAGAGCGGTGGGAGGGGGTGGTCTAACGGGGGGGGGGGGGGGATAGGGGGCATCCCTTCCTCAGCACCCTACCTATCAGTCAATCTTTACAGGTGCCATGTGACTAAAGAATCCAGGCCCTGGCTTTGAAGTAAGAGTAGGACAGAGGTGAGGGGCCGGAGAGGGCATCTGGACGGGGGACCAGAGCGTGATTGTAGTCTGTGTTTTGAAATACAGTGGGATGTGGGTGCCTGGCAGGCCTATGCTAAGGTGTCCTCTGAGGTCAGTCCATGCAGCAGACCTGGTATAAAGGAGGTTTATTTGGGGGGGAGGGAGGGGAGTGAGAGCCTGGAGAAGGGAGACAGGCAGACAACGGGAGCAGAGCCGTGAGGGCCGAGAAGTGGAGACAGAGATGGTCAGAAAGGACAGAAAAGGGAGGTGGGGTGGGGGGACCGGCCAGGAACATGTGGGAACAGAGAGAGCCAACTGGACACAGGGAGCAGTCCTTTTATGTGTCACCACACCTGGTGGCTACGGTTAACGGCCTCGATTGCGAGGTGCCTGGGAGGACCCTAGCGATCGCCCATAAGCCAGCAGTCTGGCTACGTGCTCATCATCTGAGGAGCAGAGAGGACCTGGGGCTCTCACATTCTGACAGAGTTTCACGTAACCCAGGCTGGCCTTGAACTTGCTCTGAAGCCTTCTGCACCACCGAGTACTGTGACTGTAGGTGTGTACCACTGAGACACGGGGCAGGAGGCTCATCCGTCACACAGGTCCCTGAGTCCTTGATATTAGACTGGGGTCCGGGAAGGGAGAACAGCTCTGATCATAGGAGACCTTGACAGAAAGAGGAGGGAGGTTAAGAAGGACAAGAGAAGGGGTGGGGAGGAAAGAAGGAGGAGAGAAGGGGAGGGGAGGGGAGGGCAGAGAAGGGAGAGGAGACAGAAGGGTTGCTTACCACCAGCTATTAGGCACTGGGAGCCTGGGGATATACATCGGAGAGAGGGCTGTCAGGTGGGCCCAGCTGGTCTCAGGAGCAGGGAAAGGCCAGGGTCAGTCCCTGCCTACTGGATTACTTCTGCTAATTGAAGGGCTAGACGGCACCCTCCCATTTGTCACCCAGTGCTGCCTCAGCGTCCGAAAGGTCCTTCCCAAGCCAGGGCAGACATTCTCCGGAGGTCAGAGGTCATGCTATCCATGTCCCTTCTACAAGTGGCTGGGCACCGAGGATTGTGATGGGAAGGACACTAAGATTTCTTCTTTACCCACCCATGCCTGCCACCCAGTGGTGTGCCCTTCTCTCCCGCCCCTCCCCCTCCCCTTTCTGTCAGGGTCTCACACACTCCAAGGCTGTCCTCAAGTTTGCTACCTAATCCAATGATAACCCAGAACTCAGATCCCTGTGCCTCCACCTCCCAAGTGCTGGGAGCACAAGCTTGTACTCTTGTTCCCAGCTTACAGGCAGTTCTTTCTGTTGTCTAGCCATGGGCCACCCCAGCTCTGATGTGGTTTTTGTTTGTTTGTTTGTTTTTGTTTTCACCTTGAAGACTCCCAGACACTATAATTATCAATACTTTGGTTTTATTTTAATGAAAAGAAAAATAAATATCTTTAAAGAATAAGAAAGCAGTATTGAGGATGGAAAAGAACAGCTGGAATGGAGGCGGGGGAGATGGGCAGAATTCACCAAAAAGAAGGAGAGGATGAGGAAGAGGGTGGGTAGGAGGATGGAGAGGTTGGGGTGTCTTAGCCCCCGTGGTCTTGGGCTGGCCGACCAGGGGTCTTGGATCTATATTCCCTGCAGTTTCCAAACCGGGCCCTTTCCAGTTCCGGCTGTGACATCTGGGGGTTTCTGCCAGCCTCCCACATCTTTGGCTCCCAGGTGGGGTTCTGCCCTAGCGCAGATCTGAGTCTGAGGGGATTAGCACCTGGTCCCAGAGTGCAGCCGAGGCTTCACCAGGCGTGGCTGCCAAGGCCTGTTCTGTGGCTGTGGATCCCACCTCGCCCTGTAGCTGAGACTCAGTGGTGCCCCATGTCCTCCATGCCCACGCGGCCCCAGACGCCCAGCACGAAGGTCTCGATGTCACACTCGTTGGTGCCACGCACGATTCGGAAGTGGCCCCTCTCACCCCACCATGGGCCCCACGAGTTGGCAGCAGTCTGGGAGTGAAGAGGAGAGAGACATGAGGCAAAGGATGGGCGAGGGAGCACTCAGAAGGGCAGGGGGCTCGGGACTCGGCCTCGCACCAGAGACTCACCCAGTACTTAATGGTCCTTCCATCCGGCAATGTCTCCTCTCCCCACCTAGCGGCAAAGCAAGAGATGCGGTGGCTGCTTGTACCGGGTCTCAATACCTGGAACGCAGCACCCCCAAGCTACTCCTGTGGCTTCTGAAATCTGAGCATAGCCAGGGATCTGACGTGTGTTTACCCCTCTCTGCACAGCCTGTCACTCAGTGATTGGCCAGAGTTGGGACAAGTTTGTGTTTTGAGACAAACTAGCTGTGAAGTTACTACACAGACAAAGGTGGCCTTTTAACTCCTAATCCTTCTGCCCACATCCCAGTGCTGAGATCTCGGATGTCCCCCTCAACACCATCCCCTCCACCCACCACCCACCCCCGTTAACTCTTGACTTCTCTATTTCAAGGGGAGAGTCTCACTGTTCCCAGACACCCTTCAAAGCTCCCCACGGTCCACGCACCCCTGCCAGCAGCCCCTCCTCTCTGTGTCTGTTTCCTCTTTGGCAATGGGATGAGGGAGGAGCGGCCTCAGCTTGGCAGAGAACACCAAGATTTTCAAAGAATTCCCAGTGTAAACGCTGCCGCCACAGCTCCTAGTCCCTTGTGCCCTCAGGAACCTCACCCTGTGATCTTGACGGAGTGAGTCCCGTGTCGGCGGTACTGCTCTGGCCTCCCCTGGCTCACAGGTGTGTGGCTGTAGATGCCACGCTGGTACAAGAAGAAGTCCTCGTGTACTTCCATGAGTGCTGTGGGCAGAGACAAAGGCAGGGCTCAGCCTGTTACCCTGAGCATCCAGACATCAGGGGCTCATGTCAGAGACATTGACCTCACTAGGGGCTTATTGCAAAGAAAGGGTAATGGACCGGTTGTCCACTCCTATTACAACTGCACTTGGTTCCTAAAGCCGGAGAATCCTCTTAGGCCCTGTGCCCAACCTCCAGCAGGAAGTTTCTGGAACCAGAGAAAGCCTGGGGATATTTACCTTGAACGGGGCCATTTTCCATTAGCTCCTTCATGATCTCCTTCTCCTGGGGAGGAAGGTCCATCAGTGTAAGGTTTATCAGACCAAGACCCCAACCCTAGCTTCCACTCCCTCCCCATGTTTGGACTTACATCGGAGCCCAGGCGGTAGGCAGGCGTGACCTGGTAGATGTCATTGGAATCAACTTGACCATTGGGGCAGCGGGAAGTTGCCTGGCGCTTGCCCCGCCCCATGGCACGGCTGTGCATCATACAGCGCGGAGTGGGGCTAGCCTCGTTCTGCTCACGGCCAGAGAATGGGTAACAGTTGTCAGATACCACCCTAGAGAAGGAAGCAGGAGCCGTAATGCGGTGCCACCGCCAAAGCCCAGGCTCTGCAGGGTGCTCCACCCTCTGCCAGTCCACGACCCCTGCGTGCGTACCCTCGACGCCGCAGGAACCACCAAGCGCCATCGAGACGCCCACCTCGGCAGCCCTGCTGGTGGTGAGTATCACAGGACAGCAGGTTCTGCGGTGAAAGGATGGGTGTCATGTGTCCCATAGAGTGGATGGAGACGCGGTCAGACGCGACAGCTAGTGGGGAAGGCAGAAAGGGCTGTCAGAAGTCAGACCGTGGCCCTCCTCTCTGGTGCCAGCTCCTGCCCCTGGACACACCTGCTGTGGAGAAAGCCCAGGAGCCTGCACAATTGCCCTGGTCCAGTGGCTCATGGATCAGGTTGGGCCACTTCTCGGAAGCCTCAAAGGCAGTGGGTAGCACTTCCCCTTGGCCCAGCACCGTCTGTAAGACAATGGCGATCCCACTTGCTTTCTAGCATGGCCCAGCCGTCCCACCAGCCCACATCTTGGAGGCACAATGACAGTCCAGAGCCTCCAGCATTTGGAGCTGGTGTCACCCTTCTTCTCGGGGTTGGGAGATGGCATGCCCGTCACTTCCAACTTGAGTGGAATAGCCAGCCCTGTTCAGGGGCTCCCAAAGATTACACGTGGGGTAGGTAACAAGGCACCGCAGCCAGGGCCACCAGCTTCCCACTTTCTTCTCCTACCACTTGTCTTTGTACCTTCTGATCAGCCACACCCTCCTTCCTGCCGTGGCAGTGGCCTCCAGGCCCCAAAGGACAGGGGCGGGAAGAAACAGTAAAGTCCCGTGACCAGGCAGGCCGCCAAGACAAACTGCAGAAAATAGCAAGCAGCCCCAGGGAGAAAGGCAGGGCCAGGGGCTGGTCACCCTGGCCTTGAGCAGAAGTCCCCAGGCCTCTCCCTGTCTGCTTTGATGGACAGTAGAGCCCCGCCCAGGCCTGCTGCATGGGAGCCTTTACCTTCCCCCACTCTCCCTTTGACTGGCAGGGCCTGGTGGAAAAACAGAAGCCCCCTCCTCCCTAGGGGCATCACTGAGTCGGCATTTTTTCCGAGAATTGTTGCTTTCTGGCCAGAGCTTTCTGTCGCTCTTTTCCTAAAATACCAAGGTGACCCCCGGCCCCTTGGGTCTTGCCCCAGCTGTACTGGACCCAACATCAATTTTCCCAGGCTGAGGAGACAGGAGGGCCTCTGCAAGCTCCAGAAGGTTTAGAAGCACAGTCCCTCCAGAGAAGGCAGCGATGTGTCCGAGGACACATGGCCTCATCCTGGATGCCAGGACAAGAAGAGGTTCATCGTCCCCATGCGCTAGGCCGTTGGGAGACAGATGGTAGAGATGTGGGCGAGAACCGACTTACATAAATCTCATTCATATTCATGACAGAGGAAGATGGACGGATTGTGCCCAGGCGGTAGCGAATGCCCTCATCCAGGGTCATGCCCCAGAAGGCACTGTGGTTCCCAGCCTGCCACCTGGAGGAGAGAAGGGAAGTCACAGGCCAGTCAAGGCCAGAAGCGCTGGCGCTGTGTGTGATGGCTACAAAGCAAAGGAGTCAACCCCAGAGTGTGCGCCTAGCACAATGACCGTGTGTGATGATCACGTATGTGGACATGTATGTGCCGTCCTGTGCCCACTGATGCCCAGGCCCTCTCACCCGTAGTTGCCCCGGTTGATGGCTTTAATCATGTCTGGGTCCACTAGACACGGCTCCTGGTCACACTCCCAATGCCCCTTCTCATGGCAGGTGCTGGAAAGGAAAGAAAGGAAAGAAAAGAAATTGTGACTAGGGGCTGGGGGTCTGTGGAGCCCCAGAGGTGCACATGGGTCTGGGATTCTGAACCAGTCACTAGAGTGGAACCCCTGAGTGGTCCCACCCGGCCTGGTGGCTTCAAAAGTCAAGTTCACAATTCTCAAATTCGTCTCCGCTGCCCAGGATCTCACGTTCCTCAGCATCACCATTGAGGGTGTGTGTGTGTGTGTGTGTCAACAGGTTCTGCTTAATGTGAGTCAAAGTGAGTCCCAGATCCTGTCACTCCCTGCAGCTCAGACTCAAAGCCTGGAGTCACCTTTGACCCCTCACGCGTCGATCCAGTGCACTCCAGGTCCAGACCATGACCTCATTCTCTCAGCAGCCACATCGGCCCAGCCACCTTTCACCTGATCGCTGCTGCATCTCCCTGCTCCGCCCTCTGCCCTGCGCCACCCCACGTGCCTGAAGGAGATGTTTACACACTGGCTGCCACGCCATCCTTCTAAACCTAAGGCACCTCATGCCTCTGCTCTGCTCCAACCCTCCACTGCCTTCACACTGCAGAAAAAGAGCCAGAGTCCTTGACATCAACACGTGCTGTGGGATCTGTTCTCCTGTCCTGCCTGGCCCCTGTTCCTCCCAGGCCTGGATTCTAACCACAGTGGTTATTCACACCTGCCACACTCCTGCCCAGGGCCTTTGAGCCACTCTCCCCACCACGTCTTCCCAGGTTCCCACTCATTTTCTTCAAACGTCACTTCCCAGAGAAGAGTTCTCTGGTCAGCTGTTTTTTTTTTCTGTACTCTTTTTTTTTTAAATTTACATTTCAAATGTTGCCCCCCCCCTTCCTGGTCTCCCCTCCAAGAGCTCTTTACCCCATCCCTCCTCCCCTTTGCCTCTGAGAGGGTGCTCCCCCACCCCCAGCATCCCCTTTCCCTGAGACATCCAGTCTCTACAGGATTGGCTCATCCTCTCCCACTGGGGCCAGACAAGGCAGCCTTCTGCTACATATGTGCCAGGGGCCTGGCACCAGCCCATGTGTGCTCTTTGGTTGGTTGTTCAGTGGTCTCCATACCTTCTGCCCCAATCCCTGCCTCACAGTGTCGTCCCTTAGCCACCGACACCTGGTGTTCTACTGTTTTCATCCCCCACCCCACACCGACCACTTTTTTCTCTCAAGTATCAGAAGCTGGCCTAGAACTCACTATGTTGCCCCAAATGGTCTTGAACGTCTGACCCTCTGCCTCTGTACTGCCACGTCAGGCTTTAGGTGGGGCTGAGGATCAAACCTAGGGCTTCTTACCTGCTTGGCTGGCACTCTACCACAGAGCCACCTCCTCAGCCCACTTATCCCCATTCCAGGGGAAAGCCAGTAAGCAGTGGGCATTCCATAAATGATACTTTCATTGTCTTTGGGACTGGACCCAGGCCTTGTGGGTGTTAGGCAGAGATTCTTCCCCAGGCCATGGTCCCAGTCCACTTTTGACTGTCTTTTGAGACAGGGTGTCACTAAGTTATGCAGGCTGGCTTGGAAATGACTCTGGAGTTCCAGCTACCTTTGGACTTGGCATCCTCCTGCCTCAGCTGGGATTATAGACCTGCATCCTCCTAGTTTATGGCTTTTGAGTGTATGAAAGTGGCTAAGCCCATGGACTGGCCCTGTTTTGCAGCCTTGGGGAGGTTATTTTAAGAGCCCCACCGCCTCTGTCTATGTTCTCATCCGCTGCAAAGCGAGGACAATACCTAGTACCACTTTCCAGGGATTCCACGGCACGCCTCTGAGGTGCTTGACCCATTGTGAGTGCCTTCGGCTTTCATTGTTCACGCATCAGGAACCCTGGGTCCTCCCCCCCCCCCTCTTCCACAGCTCATGTCCAGCTGATCACACCTCCAGATGTGCAAGGGCATTTCAGATTAAAGCCACCCAGCCTTCCCCTGGTCTGCTCCTCCCGCTGTCCTCATCTTAGAGGTCAGGTGCTGAGGTCTATGGCGAATCTGACATGGGCCCCGTCAGTGCATGCCAAAGACATATCATGAACCCATCTTCACGCCCCCTCCTGCTCTGATGTCAAACCAGGTCAGCTCGCTCAGCAATCCCTGCCCCAGATGCTCTGAGGCCAGGCAGAACCATGAGTGATTTCAGTTAGACTCTTGAAGGAACTTCCCTTAGATACTCAGAAACTGGAGCATGGCTGAGCCTTCTCCAGTCTCTGATGCTTGAGGGTCCCACCGAAAAGAGCTCACCTCCATCCTGCCTTCCCCGTGCTTACGTCCCTTACATCTTACACTCCATCATAAGGCCAGGGTCCCCCTTATCTTCCCTCCCTGTGTAATATCCGTGGGAGTTCGGCGTGACATCACATGTGTTGCTTTCCCACGCCCTTCCCTGTGACACTACAAGCTCCCATGGATCAAGGCCCGTGTCTGTCTCCTTCCAGCTGTAACTCCTGGGCCCGACACAGTCCCTGCGACACAGTAGGTCTTCAGTAATTAGGCATCTGCTGGAGGCCTGAATTCTAGGGATTCTACAATGTTTTTACAAGCTCATAACTCTGCTATTACAAGATGCTAACCAGCCTCCTTCCAGGCACCCCAGGGCATCCGCCTCCAATGCCACCTTATAAGGAGCCTCAAGGGGAGCCAAGCCCCAATATGGCTGGCTCTTTAGCCCTGATGCCTGCGGGTGGTGCTCAAGAGAGCAGGAGAGGGCTGCGGGGGGTAGGGAGGCCCCCTCTTCTACCTTCCTCAGCACCCCTCAGCATGACCTCCAGAAGAGCTCCTGTGTGGTGTTGTCCAGTCTGGAAGGCACATAGACATTCTCCCACTCCCAAGTGGGGTTCGTGGGGCCACCAGGACCGGTCCTGAAGGGGTCAGCTAGTACTTTCCAGTCCCCATCTCATGAGTCCCAGGGCTGCTCAAGCAGGTCTAGACAGGACTGGTAGCAGCAGGTCCCAGCATTCCAGAGGGGCCTGGGAACGTTAACCCCTTGGCAGCCACCCTATCAGAACAGCAGAATTCTGCAGACATCCTGCCCTTCTGAGCGCACACACACATACACACACACACACACACACACACCCTCAGCACCCACGCACACATGCACGCATGGTCCCCATTCCCACAGTGACCCCGGCACCCCTCACCCAGTGAGGCAAAGCGAACAGCTATGCGCAACACATTCCTAAAAGTTTCCTTCTCCCAGGGGCCTCCTAGTCCAGGCAGAGGGAGGGGTGGGGCAGGCCCAGGGCAGCAGAGACCCTGATGTTTCCAGTAAGACCTCCATAGTTCCCACCTGCTCTGCTGCCCAGCTCAGACTGAGGATGGGCTAGCCATGGCCCCCTCCTCCCCCTGCCTGGAAGCGGGGGGGGGGGGGGGGTTGAGGATAGGGAGAGGGCACATTCCAGGGAAGGCCCTGCTGCTGGCGGCTGCCCAGCTCAGTCATCCCTGACCCTCATCCCGCCCAGGACAGCGGATGCTACAGAGGCTTCCTTCCTGACGTCCCCTTGGACTCTCCTGTGACAGCAAGCCCAGCTGGGAGGGTGGCCAGCCCAAAGCAGGAGTGGAGAAAAACTCCCGGCTTAGGTGCGGCCCCCAGCCAGGCCACGAGGTCTGACCCCTCCTAGGCTTGTGACTAGACTCCTATTATATGAGATGGCGTGATCAGTTTGAAAGTTTCCATATTACTGATGAAAACACTTGAGGCCCAGAGAACAAAAAGGACTCATCCCTGGGAAATGGGTGATAGGGTTTGGTGCCAAGTCTGTTTGCCACATGGTGCTCTAAGTGAGCCCACCCCAGTCTCTCACACTCACCATCGATTGCAGTTGTCCCAATAGGTTCCGAAGACTGGGTAGATCCGGCCTCCATGCATGCATCCTACCAGAGGGAAAGAAGGAAAGAAGAGATGGCCAAATCCTCAAGGCCAAGTAGCCTCCAACACCCCCCGCCAAGCGGGTGTTAATCACAAACCAATCCCAGCCCAAGGGAATCTAGATACAAACTATATCTTAGGACATCGGTGGTCCGTTGTGCCACACACAGGCTGCCACACACGAGCTGTTCAGGGACTCTGTTTGGGTCTGTGTCGTTTCACCTGGATGCCAGCCATGACATTCTTGGTACCCTTTGTCACACAAATGAGTTGGGACTTGCCCATGGGCATGGTGGGAACTTTAGGAAAGAAACTGAAGCCCAGGGAGGGCAAGCAACCCCCTTTAAAAGGCACAGCATTTTGACATAGCAACTCAGGCATGGGTTTTCCTTAGCCCAAAGCCCAGCAGGCTGTGGGAGGCTGCAGGAAGGACTTCCCGTAATTCTCCTACTGGGACAGGGAAAGGGCACATAAAGGCCAGTCTCAGAGGTACAGAATCCTAAGTGAGGGTAAAATTGCCTGGCTATGACAACCTGGCCTGCCCTGTGTGCTCTATCAGCAGCAGGGTGAGTCAGCAGGCGGGGCTGCCACCTTCCCCACACTGACTGAGAGATAGGGCCTGTCTGCCCTGCCCTAGGGCCTAACAGGACTACTATTTCAGTGTTGCTTGAAAGAGTCAAATAAGACCACGCGAGGGACTTCCAGAGCGGCAGGAAATAGGGTGAGGATTTCTTTCCTACATTTTTCAAAGCCTGGAAATGTCCACTATCAGCCTTGTTCCTGAGCCTCGTTGGGACTAGGATTAGACAAGGTGGCCGCCCTGCTGGCTGTCTTGGTGCCCACCTTGGACGGGAGGGAAGGGGGGTGGAATCCCCAGGCAGAAGTCCCAGAAGTCAGGGCAGCAGTCAGAGACGGTGCGGTTGCAGAAGAGGTCACAGTAACAGGTGGCTCCCAGGTAGGGCAAGGCACACTCGTCAGCACGGCCGCGGCAGCACATGTCCTGTTCCTGGCAGTATCTGCCGCCGGCGTCCCGGATGCCCCGCAGGTGCAGCCCTGGCGCCAGCTCCCTGCGCCAACGACTCCGCCGGGCTTCCAGGGCAGCCTGGCCAGCTAGCAGCAGCAACAGCAGCCCCAGCCGACATGCCCACATGGTGCCTCCTGGGCCCGGGGAGGGCAGAGGTCAGGGGTCAGAGGTGTTGGGTCTGGAGACTCCCTTACACACTTCAAGGGAGGGTCTCCCTTCACGTGTCCTGGAGCCTTTCTAGGAGGCTCAGCAAAGCGTGGGACCCCGACTCCTGAGCCCCCCCCCCCGGGGGTGGGAAACACAGCACTAGATGTCAGTTCACTCGTGGGACAAGGGGATATGCAGAAAGAAGACCCCCCCCACCTGTTTAGGGGCTGTCAAGGACAAGGAAATGGGACCTTGACATTTCCAGCACGCGTTCTCCTCTCCTGCCCTTGGTCCCTCTACCCCTCTGCCGCATCTGAGTTGAATTGTTGGCTCTGTGTGTCTTTCCAATCCTGTTTCAGCCACCTCCCGATGCATGCCCCCACCCTTCTGTCCTCGGCGTCCCTCTGACCCTCTCCTCCGCGTCCCTCTGCCCTGAGTCCTTCTCCCTCTGTGTGCCCCCTCCTCCTTGCTCCTTCTCTCTACACCCTCTGCCCTCTGATCAGGGAGCGTCCCTACCTGGTGAGGGGTGTGGGCTGGACCCAGGCTGCCCTGCGCGCCTCCGCCTCCAAGCTGGAGACCGCCAGACCGAGTCAAGTGAGGAGCGCAGGGCGGGACGCTTTTTGTACCGCCCTGCCGGCAGCACCCGCCCCAACCCGGGACTGTGGGAGGGGAGGGCGGGGCCCGCTTGTAGGTACCTGGAGTTGCCCAGCCCTGAGGGGATAGCTTAAGGACAATGTGTATGCGACTGTCCTCCCTGGGGGTCTCTTGTCAATGGAAGCCTCTTCCTAGGGACCAGAACTGCAACTCGCAGAGAAATTGTGGACTGATCCTAGGAAGGACTTTCCAAGCGATTTTATGGGGCCGAAAAGTGGGTAAAGAAGCAACTACGATCAACGTTCGGAACTTGATAGGGACCAAGAGCTAGGGACAAAAATCTCTAAGCCGGGCCCCCAGGCTTCTTCAGGAAGAAAAATAGCCATGCACATCCTTGTCCCAGTGACCCTGGGCTGGGGGCCACTCCAAGCCACAGCAACTCCCAGGAATGACAGGAATTCCCAAGGGATGATTCAGGAAGCTGCTTACGCTCAGGGAGCTCCGGGCAGCCCCTCCCCAGGAGGTGGGTGCGGTGCGGGGTCTGAGCGTGCCCAGCCGCCCCTTGTGGGGTCTGCCCTCCCCAGTGTGCTGGGCACCTTGCCCAGCACCACCCCCTCCACCAGGCCCAAGGGCATCCTTCTTGGCACAAGGTCCCATGGCGGGCCCCCACATCAAGGGCCCTGGCAGCTGGGGCCCCCTGCAGAGCCCCCTTCCGTTTCTGGTCTAACCTTTGCCTTGCCCTCACACAATGGGGCTTCTGTCCCTTGAGACCTTCCGGCTGTCACTTCGAGCTTCTCCTTTGTGCAAGCTCCCTCTTCCAACAGGTTAGGCCCGGGGCCAGAGGGCTTTCTAGGCGGAGGAAGGACACCACACCTAGACAGTTATCCCAGCCTCCTCGGGGGCAAGCAGGAGCACCGGGATCTTCTTAGTTCTCCACACCCCCCTTAGCTGTCACTCTGCAGAGGGAGAGAGAGAGAGAGAGAGCAGTCGGTACAAGGGGTTCTTGTGGCTGAGCTACTACCCCCTGCTGTGAGGCATGGGTGGCGAGGCACCAGGGGGTGCTGAAGCACCCAACATACAGACCTATCCATTCGTATCCTGCAAGGACCCGAGAGCACAAAGCCTAAAAGATAAACTGAGGCTCAAGAGAACAGACACGGGCTGGAGGCAGCTTCCTTGGTAGAGTGCTTGCTTAGCAATGTAAAGAGCCCTGGGTTCGAGTTCAGCATCGTATAAAAATGGGGATGGTGAGAATGGCTCCGTGACTAATGGGGCTTGCCACTAAGTCTGACGACTTGAGTTCAGCCCCTGGAATCTAGGTGGTGGAAAGAGAGAATAGTTTCCATTAAGCTGTCATACTTTTAATGCACACAAACGGTATGCACACACACACACACACACACACACACACACACACACACACGTGCTGTAGCAAATGTCTGTATTCCCAGCACTCAGGAAGTGGAGGCAGAAAGATCAGAAGTCCAGGTGTGTAACTTGTCCAAGGCCACCTTAAGCTTTGTGAGACTCAGGTGGTGGGCGGGGGGGGGGGGGGTCAGGGGGGCGGGGCACAAGAGTGCAGACTTACCCAAGGTTACCTAGCTAGAACACCGGCTACCCAGTGTGCTCTCTCCCCAGAGGCACCCTTAGTCACTATGACAGGCTTCCAGATCCTGCAGGTTGGGAACCCCCCACTTTCCTACTCCGTCTCCATTCATCAAAGCACAAGGCAGATAGATTCCTCGGAACTGCCAACATCATGTCCTCTGGGAGAGGCTGGTGTCAGCAGAACAGGCCTGGGTACCTGCTTTCATGGGTCGGTCTTACAGTTCTGAGAGCTGGAGGCCATAACGTTGGGTCTACCTTTACCCAAGAGCACCCCTTCCCTGTTGTGTGTGACTCTTCTCTGGCACGCACATGTGTGCTTGTGTGTGTGTGTGTGTGTGTGTGTGTGTGTGTGTGTCGCTATGTCCCTGTGTGCCTGGACCTTTTGGATGTCTTCTGGTTTTTACCTGCCTACCAATTTACCTGTCTGCCTGCTAAGCTCCAGTGTTTCTGACAGTGTGGACAGTGTGTGTCTCTGTGACTGTCCTGGGTCTGTCAGCGTGTCCAGTGCCCATTTGTGTAAGCTGCTGGTGTCGAAACGTGGTTGTTCCTCTCCAACTTGTGAACACCTGTCTGCTAGATGCGTGGACGAGCTGGGGGGCAGGGATGGGAGGGGTAGCTGTTTGCCTGTCTGCGTCTGTCTGTCCATAGGACACAGGAACTGGGGGGCAGGGAGGAGGGCAGGGCCGGATCACCCCTCCGCCCCTCACCCCTGTCATCACAGAGTTTGGCTCTGAGCCCACCTCAGTGGAATCTCATGACTCACTAGATTCCTTGGCCAAGAAGCAGAGGAAAAGGGCAGGGCCAGGGGGTGCCAGAGACCCCCACTTTCCTGTTCCACGGAACCGTCCTGGTGACTCACTTTCTAATTCATGCTCAGAATGGGACCTTGTCCTAGAGGCTTCAACAGAACAGCAGGCAAAGGACACCAGCAAGGTTCCCTCTGTGCCCAGCCGTCCTCTGAGACTCTGTGGTGACTATCCTCCCTCAGATGGGACCCTTAGCAGGCTGTCCCTCTCTAGGCCTCGTTTCCCTGCACGTTACCACAGCCTCCCAGGGCCTTCTTGAACTTTCTTCTTCCTACAGATGAGGGGAAGCCAGCCAGGACTGGTAACGTGTCTAAAGACCCACAGCAGAGGGCTCCTTTTGTTTTCCTGTAGAGACGCAAAGCTCCTCTCCACTGTTCCTGGAATTCAGAGACCGTTTCGTTCTCAAGAGGCTGACCAGGGCAGCCATGCTCCACTGGGTGTCTGGAATTGAGCAGTCCAAATGGCACTCGGGCCAGGGCTAGTAGGCTTCTGTGTGCCCCTTGGTTATCTGGGCTTCAGGCAGTGATGCTGGAGACTGAGACACAGATCCACACGGGAAGCGATATCACAGTCTATGGGGTGTGTTGTTGTGTGCTGGACTTCCCTAAGGTTAAGGTATGGTAATTGTGCTTGAAGACTCTCCTGGCACATGCAATCAATCTCAGGACTAGGAGGTAGAGGAGGGAGGTTTAGGAATTCAAGATTGTCCTGGGCTATATAATAAGTTAAGGGACAGCCTGGGCTACTTGAGACTTTCTTTTTTAAAAATAAAAATAAAAGTTTTAATCGAGACCTAGTGGTACACATTAAGTGTATTGGAATACAGAGGTTGTGGGAGACAAAATACTGGTCGTGAGGGCTCAGGCTGTACCATCTCATGTCCTGCTTGTTCTGGTAGCTCGTTTTTGTGACAACCTGACACAAGGTAAAAATTATTGAAGAGGAGCCCCAGTTGAGAAAATGCCCCCATATGTGGGTGGGGCCATCTCTGGGCTTCTATAAGAAAGCAGGCTGAGCAAGCCATGGGGAGCAAGCCAGTCAGCAGCACCCTCCATGGCCTCTGCATCAGCTCCTGCTCCAGCTTCCTGTGCTGTTTGAGTTCCTGTCCTGATTGCTGTCGTGGATGACAGTGACTCAGAATTGTCAGTCAGTCGAACAACCCTTTGCTCCACTGGTGGCCTATTGACCATGGTCCTTTCATCACAGCAACAGAAACCATAACTAGGAAAACTTGTGTTAGGTTCCTTCTATCTGCTCAGTAAGGACTTATGGAGCTCCACCTACATACTGGGCTCTGCGACAGAAATGGAGCCTCGAGGGTTGATGTGCACAGACCCGGGTCCCACTGGGAAGTCCGAGAGGGGGATGAGCAGATGAACAGACATCACCAACACCGAGTGAGGTGAAGCTCACTCGAAGCCTGAGGACCTGACTGATGTAGGTCACTGTGGTCCCAGAGGCCAGGCGGTGTCTGAGCTGACATCCGCAGGAGGAGACTCGGGAACAGGCCTCGGGCTGGGACTGGTACTTAAGGACTTTGGATGCTCAGAAACAAAGCCCTGAGGCTGGCCACAGGTGAGTGTGCTGGAGCAGGAGGGCAGGGACAGAGGAGCTGGGGGCTGGGCTACTGCTGTAGAAAGGGGGCGGGTTGCCTTCTGCCACCGAAGAGATTTAAATCTGAATAAAGCCCAGGATGATGGCTCACACCTGTAACCCACTTGGGAGGTAGAGGGAGAAGGAATGTAAGTTTGAGGCCAGCCTGGGCTACCTAGGGAGAATCTGTCTATAAATAATCAATTAATCAATCAATTAATTAATTAACCAATTAATCAATTAACTGGTTTATACATGCAAAGGTCCTTTCTGCTGCTTGGTAGAAAACAGACTGTCATGGGCCTAGAATGGATTCTGTTTATTTGTTTGGTTTGTTTGTTGGTTGGTTGGTTGGTTCAAAGATGGGTTTCTCTGTGTAGCCCTGGCTCTCCTGGAACTCTCTCCATACACCAGGCTGGCCTCAAACTTAGAGATCCACCTGCCTCTGCCCTGCAAGTGCTGAGACCAAAGGCATGCGTCACCCCCACTGAACTAAGAATGGATTCTTAGAGGCTGTGTAGGAGGCAGCAAGGAAGCCCAGGCTGCTGGTCTCTGGGCTAGAACGAGCCACTGGTAGTGGGGATCAGAAGTGGGCCTGTTTGAGGCATATCGTGAAGGTGAAATTAGCCAGACTTGCCACAGAACGGGATGCCAGGAGCTCGAGAGACTAGAAATCAAGCAGGGCTGCTGGGTTGAAGGTCTGGCTGCCAAACCCCTGCTCTCCTGCCCACTGAGGGGCGGAGCTCCCTTGAATCTGAGTGAGCTCAGGAGAGTCTCCATGGAGGGAGCCAGGGTGACCTGTAGGGGACTCACAGTGAGGGTTGGAAAGGAGAAAGCCACCCCAGGCCCTGGAGTCTTTATAAACAGGCTGGCAGGGAAGCCAGATACAGGGTATGTTCCCTAGCTGTCCCGGCTGCTTCTGAGGAGGCAGAGGCAGGAGGAAGGAAGATTTGAGTCAGAGTTCAAGCAGGTTCAACATAGTGCAATATCGTCTCTAAACCTCTGACGGGGAGGAGGGGGTGGCCCGTGAGATGGAAGAAAACCAGGTGTGTCCAAAAGACAACAGGGATGGTTTCTAGGAAGGAGAGGATTATGGGTACAGCTGGGACACAGTCAGTTTATGGGAGACCCTGGGGGCAGTCCTGAAACTGAAAAAGGAGGGAGAGGTGAGTTTTGTGCTGTGAGCATACATCTATCCGGATTAGCCCACAAGGAAGTTGGAGCGAGTTGGCTGGGGCAACCTTACTGAGGAGGCGGGGAGACAGAACAACACACGGACACGACGCCCACCAACCCCAGTGGCTGCACAGCAAGTGGGGCAAGGGACTTGGAGGACAGAAGCAGAGGCGGCTCGTTGGTGAGCCTTCATGTGACGGAAGCAGAGAATCAATACTGGATAGAAGGGACACGAGGGTCAAGTGAGGGTTTTGTCCAAATATGGGAGATATAAAACCAAACCATGCACACGTGCCTGTGAGCCCAGAACTGGGGAGGGAGAGGGAGGAAGATCAGAAACTCCAGGTCATCCTCAGCTACATAGCACGAGGTCAGGGCCAATCTAGGCTACATGAGACCTCATCTCAAAATAAAATAAAACCATGTTCTGTGCTAACAGAGATGGCCTAGAAGAAGGAGCTAAAGATGTGGAGAAAGGGTTTACCGAGGAGGGAAGTCCTGTGTGTGTGTGTGTGTGTGTGTGTGTGTGTGTGTGTGTGTGTGTTAATGGTTGATGATGATGATGTTGGGGAATTGAACCCAGAGCCTCTTGCATGCTGTGTCTCTGGCCATGCAGGGTGACTAATTGAAGCCACTGACCCCGGCTACATAGTGACCCCAATTTGCTGTTAGCTAGCTATTTTGTAGAATGTTATCTCTCACACTCACCAAGCACCAAGGATGAATCTTTTCCTAACTAACATTATTAACTCTGCTTAGAAATGAGAAAGTCAAACCTCAGAAAGATTCTTGAACTTGCTCAAGACCACCCATCAGTCAAGGGACAAAGCAGGGTCAGGGGCCCATGCCCCAAGAGACCCAGTCACGCTGTTTCTGCAACAGCCACAGTCTTCAAAGGATTAGGCCAGCTCTCACACTGATAATTAGGTTGCCAGTTGTGTGTGGAAGTGGGGAGGTACGGAGGGAAGACACAGCTTTCTCACTGTGTCATATTTCTGGGCCCAGTCTGTGTCAGGAGTGTTAGGAACCAGCTGAGCCTGCAGGGCCCTGGGTGCTGAAGTTGGCTTGCCGTGTACTGACACCGTGTCTCCACCAATAGTCACGTCTAGAGTGTTAGTTCTTCAAACCCTATGCCAGGAATCCTGGGATACTCGGAGCCGACACCCCTCTTGCTCCTTTTCTACAGCAATAATGGAGACTGCTAGCAAACGCTTTCCCCTGAGATGTACCCCCCCCCAGCCCTTTTTACATCTTATATCAAGGCAGACCTTCAACTACAGTCTTGAATTCATGCTATAGCCCAAGGAAGCCTTGAACTTGGGATCCTTTTGTCTCAGCTTCTCCAACTGGTCCCACTTCTTATCCTTAATTCTTGCTACTCGGTCGGATCCACTTTCACTGAAGCACGAAGTCCAGGATCAACAGCTCGCATCCTCCTCATGCGGAGGAGCTCAGAGGTGATGGTCTCCCGGCAGGCGCCTGTTTACAGGAGCCTGTGGTCCAGGCTCCTGGAGCTGGCACTATTCCCATGCCTGTTTACAGGAGCCTTTCCATATCTCACTTACATTTCCGGGAAGTCTCCGTTGTCCCAGCCAGGAAGATCAACAAACACAAGAGCACGGGATAAGTGCAAGGTTTCTCCCAGGGCCAGCGGTGTGGGTCACACTTTCCCTTTTTGTCCCATATCACAAACAGTAAGCCCCCAGTGTTGGGATGAACCCCAGCCCTGTGAGGAATCTCTTTCTTTCTCTTTGGAGAAAGCATCAGCACATGGACTGAAGGGGTGGGGCCTTCAGAAGTCCACGCCCCATCCCAGTCCCTGGCTTTAGAGACCGGTTCTGAGCTGGGAAAAGGTCTTTGTAAACTGGGTGTGCTGGTACTTCTAGCCCTTGGGAGGTGGAGGCAGGAGAATCAGGAATTCAAGGCCAGCCTGGGGCTACTTGAAGCCCTGTCTCAGAAAAGGGGAAAAGAAAGAAAGGGAGAGAAGGAAGAAACCCCACATTTTGTCACCTTAAATGGTCAAGTTGGTGGAAATGTTATCACGCCCACGAAGCTAACAATGGTCCCCACCTGAAAGATGCACGAGACCTTAGATCCTGTGTGTCAGTTGAAATGTGCTAAGATCAAATCCAAGTAAGGAGGGAACCAGCACAAAGCAGCCTGTGCTGCAAATGAACTGGCTCAGGGGATGTCAAGTCGTCCCGAGGCCCAGCGGGGTGGGGTGGGGCACCCGGTCTGCAGGAGGACCATTAGTCAGTCTGCAGTTTAACTCTCAAGAGAAAAGTCACCTTGGAAGGGTGTGGTCACTCGCCCACTCTGCAGTAATCTGCAGTAAGGACGTGTCCTGCAGAGACTCTGGAACCAGAAGAGGCCCTATGCCTCAGTTTCTCCATGTGTGAAATCAATATTACTTTACTGATAGAACATTGTGGGATCCTATGAATTTTTAGCTGCAAGGCACAACTGACAATATTGACACAGCACAAATGTAAAACAAGTGTCTACTGTTATTACACTGATGGGAAACAAACCAGTCACGACCTCCGAATGGTCCAGCAGACTTCAACACGCTCCAGCCGAGCCCGCCCCCAGAAACATGGTAGAGACCAGCCTGCACAAACCTCCCGAGTTAATGCCCCCTAAAACCAGATTACACCAGTCAAAACAGGATTAGTGCAGTCAGTCTGGGATCCTTGCATGCTGCTCGCACCCACGCAGGTCTTCCTGAGCTCTGAGCACGTCGGCTTTCAGAACAGTCTGGCTCCCAGGGGTGGGCAGTGATGCCCAGGCAGAGAGGGCGGAAGTCGACTCGGAAGGCGGGCAGACACACCAAGCAGTGTGACCGCTGCTAAGAGAAACACTCAAATTCCCTGTGTCAGCTCGAAGCTGCTTTACTCAAACTAAACAAGAGACAGGACTGTGGGGTCCAGGGTCCCGAGAGCTGGCTCAGCGGGGGATGGTACTCGTTCTCCATCCTGACGCCACCTTGATTCCTCAGGCCTCAAACGATGCAAGGAGAGAAGACTCCAGCAAGTTGTCATCTGACCTCTATGTGTACACTGTGGCATGTGTGTGCTCCTCAACTCTGTCTGTCTGTCTCTTTCACACACACACACACACACACACACACACACACACACACACACACACAACACATTTCATGGAGTCTGCCAGCACTGCCGAGACAGGGTGACTTCACGGTCAGGAGCTGTGTGGCAATGGTGGCTGCAGGCGGTGGTAGTGAAGTAGACAGGGCTGACGTAGTGGGCAACAGGGCCATCCCAGCAGTCCCAGGCTCTCCTACAAACCATCATTGGCAGAATAGTGTTACTCTCTGCCTCCTGGTGGGGCAGACGCTGGAAAGGAGGCTGGGTGGCAGCAGTCTTCCTAGGCCAGCCACCAGACCCTGAGAAAGTAGAGGGCCCAGGAGGGTTTCCAAGTCCCCACATGGCTTCTTTGACACATGCACCTGAGCAGAGAGGCATGCAGGCTGCCAGTCAAAGCCCTCCCCGCCCCGGGCCTGTTGTGTTTCTGCCGTGCTTCAGTGTGACAGAGTGGCAGAGAGCAAGTCACCACCCTGTCAGTGTCTCACAACCCCATATCTGAAGTGAAGCAGCGTCTCTTCTGCTCACCAATGGGGTCAGAGTGCATGGAGATCCAAGGGTTCATGGGGCCCAACCCTCTAGCTGCAATTGAAGGAGCCAGGAGGAGTGGATCATGCTGGGCGTCTCCCAGGGGCAGCGCAGCAGACTGAGCATCACTCCTGAGTTATCTCATTCCTCCCTTAATACCTGATAAGTTTTATCATTCCCATTTCACAGATGGGAACACTGAATCAGTCAGAAGACCTGCTCAGACACAGATCTTTAAGAAACGGGCCTTGTCCCTGGGGCCTCTGGAGCAGCAGGCAGACATGGGGAGGCCAGAGATCAACGGCTGGATGGAAAAATAGCCCAGAATCAGCCTGGACCCAGGAAGGAGCTTCTGTGATGCATTGCACAAAGATTTCTGATTTTCTGCCTGTTAGTGTGATGTTATGGTTCAAAAAACATCTGTAAATGGGTCATGGTGATTCAGGCTTGTAATCCTAGTGTGTGGTGGCTGAGACAGAAGGAGCTCCTTGAGTTCAAGGCCAGTCTCAGCATCAGAATCCCTCTGTCCCTGTCTGTCTCTGTCTGTCTGTCTCTCCATCTCCTTCCCTCTCCTTCCCTTCTTCTCCCTCCCTCCCCCCCCCCCCCTCTCTCTCT
The DNA here is from genome assembly GCF_947179515.1 of Apodemus sylvaticus. Classification (NCBI taxonomy): domain Eukaryota; kingdom Metazoa; phylum Chordata; class Mammalia; order Rodentia; family Muridae; genus Apodemus; species Apodemus sylvaticus. The sequence continues at coordinate 143,864,603 of NC_067474.1, forward strand.
CTCTCTCACACACACACACACACACACACACACACACACACACCAGGAGGGGCTAGAGAGATGGCTCAGTAGATAATGTGCCTAACCAAGCACAAGGATCTGAATTTCAACCTCCTGTATTCACCTAAAGCCAGATGTGCAGGCTCACATCTATAACCCTAGTGCTAGGATCTGGTGCAAGGATAGGATAGGGCTTGGGGAAGGACAGTCTTCTTCTTTTTTAAAGATTTATTTATATGTAACTATGCTGTAGCTATCTCCAGACACACAAGAAGAGGGCATCAGATCCCATTACAGATGGTAGTTAGCCACCATGTGGTTGCTGGGATTTGAACTCAGGACCTTTGGAAGAACAGTCAGTGCTCTTAACCACTGAGCCATTTTTCCAGGACAGTCTTCTGAGATGGCAAACTCTGCGTTCACTCAGTGAGAGGCCCTGTCTCCAAAAATAAGGAGAAGAAACCATTGAGGAAGAAATCAGCCTTCGGCCTCCACACTCACCTTTGAAGAGAAAGACTCGACTCCACCACACAGAACAAAGCAAAAACTAAGGCGTGGAGAGAACACGGCAGGGTGCATCGCTGCACTTGGAGGACTGAGGCAGAGATCTAGGAGTTCTAGGCCAGCCTTGGCTATAAAAGGAGTTTAAGACCTGTTGTCAAACAGCAATAAAATAAAATAAAACAAAATGTCTTGCTCTGCCTTGTCCTCCTCTGGTTCTCTGTCCCCACCCCTCTCAGGTCACCTTCCCTGGATTCTTTCAGAGTTTGTTTATATACATGCAAAAGTGACTGCTTACTAGGTGGGGACTGCGGCAGTGGTCGCAGCTTCGGAGCTCACCTTTAATCCCAGCACTCAGGGAGGCAGAGGCAGGAGAATCTCTGTGAGTTCCCAGTCAGCCTGGTCTACAGAGTGAGTTCCAGGACAGCCAGGGCTGTTACCAAGAGCAACTCTGTCTCAAACAAAACAAAACAAAAAACCTGACTGCTTGCTTCTAGCACTCGTTTCCATAGAAACGCTGGCAAACAGCACCAAGCCATCCCCCTTCTCACTAGCAACGAGCGGCTGAGATCAGTGATCAGAGGTCTTCCTGGCTCCCCAACACCGTTGTGTAACACCTTGCTAAATACACTGAGGTCATTCATAACTAGATCTCCAGAGCCAGGATGGGTTCTGGAGTCACGTCTGTTGGTTCCGTCTTGTGCTAGAACCCACAGCCCAGCACGTGTTTCCTCTGAGCTCTACCCTCTGCCCCAGAGCGGTTCTTACCTTATATCTCTGTTGTTTTGAGACAGGCTCTTCGGTGGTAGCCTTCCTTGGCTTACAAGCTCACAGCAGGCCTCTTGTCTCAGCTGGGGCTATAGACACAAGTCACCAGATCTGGCTTATTTTTTAATCTTAGAATCGTAAACAGTGCTACAACAAACCATTGTGCGTACACTGTTTCAACCGTGGGCAAGAATATTGACAGGCTAAGTCCCCCAGCTACACTGAAGTCACTAGATTGATTTTCTTTTGATCTTTTCTTTTCCCCTTCTGGCTCTCCTGGAACTCCCTCTCTATAGATCAGTTTGGCTTCAAACCCAGCTGCCTCTGCCTCCTGGATGCTGGAATGAGAGGAGATCCCACCACCACCACCACTGCCCAGCTTCAACGGGCTTTCTATTGCTGCCTATCAGATTACCTCGCACTCCGAAGTTAAAGACAACTGGTGTTCAGCACTTACCCCGTGCTGGAAAGTCTTTTCAGATGCACGTGAGGCTTAGCTCTCACTTGGAGATGCTGGAAGGGAGCAGCTTCCAGTTCATTCCTGTACCAGCGTTTGGTTTCTGGAAGCATAGTCCTAGGGCCCCTGCTGTCTTGGTGGCTACCAGCCTAGAACTCCAGAGTCCCTCTTGCTTCCTTCAACGGCAATCGAGAATCATCATGATGGCTTCCCCCCCCACCCCCACCCCCGCCTTTGAATCCACAACTTCTACTGGGGAAAGCCCAGGCTTCCAAGGGGGTTCCCCTGCCCTGTCTCCATCCACCCAGGATAATCTCCCCATTCCAGATCAACTGACTTGAAGACAGGGGCCTCACCTGCCCGTCTTCAAGCTCCCTTTTACCACTTAATGGGCTCTAAGCACTGAATTCTGTCTGATGGACACAGGGCCATGACACATACCAGTGCATGGCCTTGTGGAGATGAGACCCATGCGGGTCACCTCAGGATTCTGCCTCCTGTGGGTATTTTTATGATTTTGCTAAAGATTGCCATCTTGTCCCACATAAGGGCTGCATGAAGGCGCGCCTCTCCCTAGCAGTAATGTGCATGCCTGCTCGCTCGGGGAAGGCTGCCTAAGAACGTTATCAAACTGGGCTTCTGCCAATCTGATAGGAGAAAAATGGAATCTAAATGTATTTTAAACTTGCGATTATGTTATGCATAACAGCGAGCATTTCTTCAAAAGCATAAAAACAGTTTCTAATATTTTGCGGCTTCCAATTTTTTAAATTTTAAAAAATTATGGTTAGGGGGAGGTTGGAGTTTGGGGTGTACACAGAGGCCGGAAGAAGGAGGCAGGGGGAGACTCTGCCCTATTTGAGGCAGGGTCTCTTCCTCAACACGGGGCTCATACTTTGGGCTAGGCATGCAGCCAGCAAGCTGCAGTAATTCCCACAATACAGACATACTCTAGACCATGAAGTTTCAGCCTGAGAATGTCTGAACCCAGGGCCCTTCAGGGACCCAGATCTGAGCCAAATCACTATTTACATATGGAGAACTCAACTCTCAAAGACAGCGCTTCCAGAAAGAGGAGAAGAAAAAGCAAGTGTGTGAAACCCAAGTTCAGGTCCTCAGCGTCTCAACGCAATTTCTCTTAACCACTGAGCCACTTCTTCAGATCCCAGGTTTCTTCTGTTTGTCTGTTACTTGCTGCTTTAAATACTTTTTTTTTATATGTATGAGTGTTGCCTGTATAGATGTCCGTGGGCCATTTGCATGTCTGATTCCTATGGAAGCCAAAGAGCATCAGATCCCCTGGAACTGAAATTATAGATAGTTGTAAAAGGCCGTGTGGGTGCTGGGAATATCTTTTGGAATCACCCAGGTCCTCTGGAAGTGCAGCCAGTGCGATTAACCACTGAACTGTCTCTTAAGTTCACACTAATGAAGCCTTTAGTTTTAAGCCAAGAAATGCCATTCTTTCAAACTACAAAATTAAAATGTTCAGATTTATTTATTTTATATGTATAAGTGTTTTGCCCATGTGTATGCATGTATGCATGTATGTATGTATGTATGTATACCATATACATATCTGGTGCCCAGAAGAGGGAGTCGGTTCATGAGGAACTAGTTATGGTTATGAGCTGCCATGTGGGTGCTGGGAATCGAACCTGGGTCCTCTACAAGAGAATAAGAAATTGCTCAATAACTGTTGAGCCATTTCTCTAGCTTTTCCAAAATTAATTTGAAAAATAAACTCTTCTCTTTTTTCCTTGTAATGTAGTTATACGTCCATTGTTTGCTTTTGTAATTTCTCGTTTCGGAGGGGGGTTGCTTGTTTTTCGAGGCAGGGTTTCCCTTATGTATCTCTGGCTATCCTGGAACTTGCTCTGTAGCCCAGGCTGACCTCAATTCAGAGATCCACTTGCCTCTGCCTCCCAAGTGCTGGGATTAAAGGTGTGGGGCTACCACCACCAGGGTGTCTCTCATGTAGCTCAGGTTGGCTTGGAACTCACCACTTAGGCAAGCGTGCCCTCGAGTTCCTGCTGTGGATCTGCTGCTGCTGCCCTCTTCCCTCAGCCTCCCAGATTCTGGGGTTACAGGCCTACACATCTGTTTTTATGTGCTGAGACTGAGGACTCCTATGTGTCTTACAGGCCTTCTACAAACAGTTACACCTGCAAGCCCTGGTTAGGTGGGTGGTTATAAAGTCTTGCCATGTAGCCCAGGCTATACAGGTTATAAAGTCTTGCTGTGTACCCTCAAACTTCTGCTCTTCCTGCCTCTGCCTCCCACGTGCTAAGATTACAGGCCTGTGCTACGGTGTCCCAGCTGGTGCCATTTTTTAAATCTAGTGGCTCCTGGAGCTGGACCTCACAAAGCGTGGGCTTTGGGAAAGAAGCAGCTGTTGGAGACTCTATCCGTGATACTGGCTTCTGCCAGGCCAGCTGCAAACCCTGCCCAACTCCGCCTTCCCACACTCACTGAATCCTCGCAGCAGGTGTGGGGTGGAGTGGGGGGAGCTGAGTCTTAAGTGTGAGGTAGTGAGCTAAATATGGTAGCCTACGACTTTAGTCTCAGCACTTGGGAGGCAGAGGCAGACAGGTCTCTGTGAGTTTGAGGCCAGTCTGGTCTACATAGTGATCTAGGATAACCAGAGCTACAAAGTGAGAGCCTGTCTGTAGATGATAGATAGATAGATAGATAGATAGATAGATAGATAGATAGATAGATAGATAGATAGATAAGAGAGGACGTCTTGGAGCAGAGATGCCTGCCATCAGCCTCTGCAGTTAGGAGGCAGAAGCAAGCCGACCTCTATGACTTTGAGATCCACCTGAGCTGCATAGTGAGACCCTGTATCAACAAATAAAAAGATGGAATGGAGAAGACAAGTTCATCCGTGTAGTGCAGGGAACAAAGACGGGCAGGTGTGAGAACCAATGGGAACTCAGCCTGGAAAGGGTTAGCAGACCCCATATCCTCAATGGTGGGCATGACTTACCTCGGTGCCCCTCCCCCATGTTAGAGGAGGCATCTCCCAGAGCTTGTTAAATGGAGTGAGATGGAAGGAAAACGAGGTTTTGAACCTTAAGAGAACTCATCTTCTCTTTATTCCCACAGCGAGGAGCAAAGATAACTAAACCTGGCCTGCAGCGTCATCGCGGACCCTGGGCTCTCGCTGCACACCACTGCCATCTTGTGGGCAACAGGGAATTCTCTGTGTCAGACTTTCCCGTGCCAGGTCTAGTTTGGAACAGAAGGTAAAGCGCAGAGACCCAGGCTGAACCACTTTACTCAGTGGAGAAATCAAGCCTCAATGAGGGCACTGCACAGACTTGGGAAGAAGAGGCTAGACCCCACGTAAGCTAGCTCAAAGTTTACTGCACAGCTCTGTTTGGGTTTTTGTTTTCTTTTAAATTTTTTATTAAAAAATTATTTATGCCGGGCGGTGGTGGCGCACGCCTGTAATCCCAGCAATCTGGGAGGCAGAGGCAGGCGGATTTCTGAGTTCGAGGCCAGCCTGGTCTACAGAGTGAGTTCCAGGACAGCCACGGCTACACAGAGAAACCCTGTCTCCGAAAAACCAAATCCAAAAAAAAAAAAAATTATTTATTGCCGGGTGGTGGTGGTGCACGCCTATAATCCCAGCACTCTGGGAGGCAGAGGCAGGCGGACTTCTGAGTTCGAGGCCAGCCTGGTCTACAGAGTGAGTTCCAGGACAGCCAGGGCTACACAGAGAAACCCTGTCTCAAGAAAAAAAAATTATTTATTGACTTGTTAAGTACGAGTGCTTCTCTCACATGTATGTGTGTGCACTTGCATACCCGACATCCAGGATGGTCAGAAGAGGATTCTCTGGGACTGGAGTTAGACTAGTGTGAACTGCCACGTGGGTGCCGGGGATTGAACCCTGGGCCTCTGGAAGAGCAACCAATGTTCGTGATCTCTAAGCATTTCTCCAGCACGCCTGGTTTTATCAGATGTAAGGGCCCGAGCAGGTGACCTCATCTCTCTGAGCCACACTCTTCACCTAAGCAGAGGCTGCTCTTCCAACTATATAGCAAGTTTGAGGCTAGCCCAGGCTACATGATATCCTTTGTCAACCCTGCCCCGCCCCCTCCTAAATGATATGACAGCTGAGGTGGTCAGGGTGCTGGGCAGCCAGGGTCAAGGAGTTCCCAGAAGAAAGGGAGTAGTCACCATAAACTGAGCAGGAAGTCCCCTTTTATTGTGACATTTATTGGACATTTCCTGCCTCTGGGCAGTTTGGCCTGTTGTGCTGATGACTCCACAAAGGACGACAGATAAAAGTTCAGAGCACAGGTGGTGTCTGGTGTGGTAGCACACGCGGGGAACTTCAGCACGCAGAAGGCAGAGGCAGGTGGACTTCTGTGAGTTCTAGGATAGCCTGGTCTACATATTGAGTTCCAGGACAACCAGATCGACACAATCAGACCCCATCTCAAAACAAACACACGAGCAAAAAAAAAATGTAATCACAGAGTTTGCAGGAAAATAGGTGGGATTTAAATACTAAGCTAGGTCACAGACTCTCAGAAAGAAAAAGAATGCATGTCCTGCCTCATAAGTGGCATAGTATTTGCATATGCATATATGCAAATGCCCATGTAAGCACAGGATAACATGTAGAGACGGAATAAAAAGAGAAGCAGAGGAAGGGCTCCGTGACTACTCACATAGACGTTCTCTGACTTGTGTAGCTTTGGGGCTGGTTAATTCTGGTGTGTGATGGTTTTCATCAACAATGTTTTTTATAATAAAGATTTTTTAAAAGATTTATTCATTTTTATCAGTTTAGGCATTATCCGTTTATTATAAAGGGGAGGCATGGAAATTATTTACATGAGGAAATAGTTCAGAACGTCAGTGGAGTGGGCAGTTTCATGCGACATCATTTCAACAGTGATTTCAGTCGACAAACTTCCCAAGAATGTCACTCTCCCTAAAGAAGAAAGAATTCTTTGGTGCCTCCATACTCTGGGAGAAGAACTTTATCTCCAACTTTCACACTGACAGGCTGAACCTCTCCACCCTTTCCTTTCTGCCTGACCCCACAGCCGCGACTGTTGCTTGCAAACTTTTCCTTGAGACTTTTCTGGAAGCATAAAGCCACCTTTGGTTACAGTTTCAGCAGCACTCCTTTCAACCAATACTCTGCCAAAGAGCAGAAGAAACTTCCTAAAAGCTTGTCTAGCCATGACTTGCTCGGCTGCCTCAGCTCTGGACTCTGCAGTCAGCGATTTATTCATTTTATGTAAGTGAGTACACTGTTGCCACTGTCTTTAGACACTCCAGAAGAAGGCATCAGATCCCATTGAAGATGGTTGTGAGCCACCATGTGGTTGCTGGGAATTGACTCAGGACCTCTGGAAGAGCAGTCAGTGCTCTTAACCGCTGAGCCATCTCTCCAGCCCTATAATATTTTTAAAAACATAAGCAATCCGGGCGGTGGTGGCGCACGTCTGTAATCCCAGCACTCTGGGAGGCAGAGGCAGGCAGATTTCTGAGTTCGAGGCCAGCCTGGTCTACAGAGTGAGTTCCAGGACAGCCAGGGCTACACAGAGAAACTCTGTCTCAAAAAAACCGAATCCAAAAAACTAAAACAAACAAACAAACAAAAACAAAAACATAAAACAAAGCTTGGTGGCCCAGTGGATTGAGATGTCTGCGTCACCCTGACAATCTGTGGTCAATCTCCGTCTCAAGGGTGGAATGAGAGAACTGCTCCTACAGGCTAGCCTCTGACCACCAAGTATGCACTGTGACACACCCACGCCCCCTCCACACACTAAACGAGTAAACTTATGACAGTAAATAAGACCAGTGAGACTGAAGGAGCACAGAGCGGAAGATAAAATGGCAAATGCCCACAGAAGGGTCACCTTGTCACAGGAGCCACCATGAGCCAGCCTTGTCACAGTGAGCCAGCCATGCCACAGTAAACCGCACCAATGGAGTTGAATTCTAGACTTGAATTCTATTTCAGGGATGGTCAGTCTGTAATCTCAATGCTGAATGTGGATTGAAGTGATGTTGACCATTTGTCCCTCTATTCCCTGAAAGATGAAACTTAACTCTCTGGGGGAAGCACCTGGGATCATGTTAGTCACTAAAAATAACTTTTCAAACTCACTGGCCAAGGCGTAGTGAACATCTTCATGAAGAATGAAAATTTCCAGAAGTGACTACAGGGTTTTTTGCTTTGTTGTTTGTTTCTTGAGACAGATTTCTCTGTGTAGCCCAGGCTATTCTGGAACCCACTCTGTAGACCAGGCTGGCCATGAACTCAGAGATCTGCTTGTCTCTGCCTTCTGAGTGCCACCACCACCAGGCTGTGACCATTAGTTTGAAGAGACCAAAGTAAACTTCTAGAAATGAATAACAGAGTAATGAAAAGGCAAGAAAAAAAGAAAAAAAGAAAGTGGTTGGGGTCGAGCTAAAAAGAGAGAGAAAAGTCTGGGATGAGCATGGGGACAGGGGACTAACATGTAAGGCTAGTGAGAGGCTCAGCGGGTAAAGGCACCAGCTGTCACCCTGATGGCTGAAGTCTGGTGCCAGACACACGTGGTGGAAGGAGGGAGCAGACTCCCACAAATTGTATTTCAACCTCACACGTGCTCTCTCTCCTCTCTATGTGTGTGTCTGCCTGTCTGTCTCTCTTTGTCTCTCTGTCTCTGTCCCTCTCTGTCTCTGTCTCTTTCTGTCTCTCTGTCCCTCTCTGTCTCTCTCTGTCTCTCTGTGTCTGTCTGTCTGTGTCTTTGTCTCTGTCCCTCTCTGTCTCTCTGTGTCTGTCTTTCTCTCTCTCTTTCTGTCTTTCTCTCTGACACACACACACACACACACACATGTAAAAAACATTCCATTCCCATGGTGTCACTTAGCTTGGAGGGTTGCTGTAAGTTTGAGACTAACTTGGTCTACATAGCAGGTTCTAGTCTAGCCAGGGTTACACAGTGAAATCTTGTCTCAAACAACAACAACAGCCTAAAGTAATACAAAGAAAGGATACAAGATAGAAAGACCATGAAAACACACCATTGATTTAACTGGAAGAGCAGAAGGACAGGGAGGAGTCAATGGCTGACCGTCCCCAGCACCCACCAGACACTGACTTACTGATTCAAAGAGCAAGACGAATCCCCAGCCAAGTATTTTATTTTATTAGAATAGATGGACCGCACCCGTCGGGGTTGCTAATGGGGAGAAAAGCTGCCTGCACTGGGCCAATTGAAAGTTCTTCACTTTCTCCCTTTAGACTGTCCTTTAAGAAGTCTGTTAATTAAGAAAAATGCACCTAGACGCATCACAGAAAAACTCAAAATACTACAGACAAAGAGGAAATCTTAAAAGCATCTAGGAAATAAAAAGGTTCTCTCCAGAGACACAGAGATCGGTTACAAAGGGGTTAGTTAGCTACCTTGACTCAGCTGACAGGCCAGATGCAGATCTCCAACTTCCTACGGATGATTTATGAACACAGACTGTACTCTGAAGCTGAGGAGAAGGTCATCGAACTCAAAGGCTAGAAACTGTCCATACACAGTGTGCTTCTGAGCACAATTCAGTTAAACTAGAAAACGATGAGTGTGAAATACTTGTAAATCACACAATGAGCTGCTAAATAATATATGGAGAAGTCAGGAGAGAGATTCTAATTAAGACAGAATATGTGAAAATGAGTGGTTGTAACGAACACAGGCTCGTAGAGTGATGCAGGCTTTGGTGATATTAAGAAGGAGGAGGAGGGGAGCTGGAGAGATAGCACAGTGGTTAAGAGGCTGTTCTTCCAGAGGTCCTGAGTTCAAATCTCACCAACCACATGGTGGCTCACAACCATCTGTAATGGGATCCAATGCCCTCTTCTGGTGTATCATATACATAAGATAAATAAATTTTTAAAGAAGGAAGAGAGGGAGGAGGAGGAAAACTGAAAATGGAGTGACCGCCCAAGCAATCGTGGGTCACGAGTTCAAGGTCACTCTCAGCTATACAGAAACTTAAAGGCCAGCCTGGGCAACACGAAGTTTAGGAAGACAACAAAAAGACTTTAAAATGAGAAGCAAAACACAGAGTTAAGTAAGAAGAGGAAATACGTTTTTAAAGGAAAAATTTGGATGGGATGGCTCACACCTGTAAACTCAGCACTTGGGAGGTTGAGGCAGGAGGATTGTCATGAACTCCAGACCAGCCTGAGCTACAGAATGACACCCTGTTTTAAAGAAATAAGTAAACAAGTAAATAAATAAATAAATAAATAAGTAAACAAGTTAATTAATTAAGCAATAAGAGTTTTTAAAGTTTTAAAAAATATAATTCATAATATGTATAAACCTCAAACAAGAATAAAGAGAGAAAACCATCGGCGACAGAGTGGGGGACAGGGGAGAGATGGCTCAGTGGTTAAGAGCACTGACTTTTTCCAAAGGTCCTGAGTTCAAATCCCAGCAACCACATGGTGGCTCACAACCATCTGTAATAAGATCTGATGCCCTCTTCTGGGGTGTCTGAAGATAGCTACAGTGTACTCACATATAATAAATAAATAAATCTTTAATTAAAAAAAGAGCATGGGGCATGGTGACACACACTTTTAATCCCAGCACTTGGAAGGCAGAGGCAGAGTTAGAGGCCAGCCTGGTCTATAGAGGAAGTCCCAAGACAGGCAGATCTATGTAGTAAGAACCTGGGAGAAGGAGGAAGAGATGGAGGGAGACAGAGACAAAGAAACAGTATCAGAACAGCAGGAGGGAGCATTATTGCAAATCCTACACATGCAAAAAAAAAAAAAAACAATAAGGAAATATGATGAACTTCTGTCACATGATCAAACAACTTAAATAAATCATTTGAAAAAATAACACAGCTAAACCAACACAGAGAGGAGAGAAAACCCAAGGCAGCCTTTTATCAACCAAGGTCATCGGAGCTTGAAGGGCGTTACTGGTGTCCCAACACTGAAGGTAAAAATGCACCAATCTCATACAAACTCAGAATATAGTGGAAGGAGGACCATTTCCTAATACACTTTATTAGATCAGCATAATCTAAGGCTAAAACCAAAGAAAATTGTTATTTTGAAACCACAGGCCGACATCCTCCATGCACACAGTGGCAAAAATCTTTAACAAAACATTATAAAACCGAGTTTAGGGGGCTGGTGAGATGGCTCAGAGGTTAAGAGCACTGACTGCTCTTCTGAAGGTCCTGAGTTCAAATCCCAGCAACCACGTGGTGGTTCACAGCCATCCGTGATGAGATCTGATGCCCTCTTGTGGTGTGTCTGAAGACAGCTACAGTGTACTCATATACATAAAATAACATGAGGAAGAACTATCACCATTGTTGGATAAGATATTTCAAATCCCAGAATCCTAGCACTCAGGGCCCTGGGAGGCAGGAGGACTACAGGTTTGAGGCAACCTAGGCTACATAGTAAATCAGTTCATCGAAGTGATGCAACAAACATTATTCTAAAAGAAACACAGTGTATTAGTATTTCATAGCACTAATAGCTTTAAAATATGGCACTTTTAACTTTGGAGCAATTAGGACTTTTGTACACGGCTGATGGGAATGTTGATGCAAACTGTTGTTAAACAGTCTCCGGAAGCAGGGATTTATCCGCTGTAATAACTAACAACGCCACCTCTAGATGCTTAGCAAGACCGCTGGTCCAATTTCTGGTCTGCAGTAAGCAATGCACAATGAGAGAGGAGGGGTGGGGGGGGACGGGGCACAGGAGGGAGGGAGAGACACACAGAGAGAAAACACAACGCAAAGGGTTTCCTGATGCTGAACATTCACTCCTGTCAAGGCGGGGGGGGGGGGGGAGCAAATATAAGCGGGATTAAGCCTGTAAGAGCTATGGCCAGTGAGCAGGGAAGTCGGTGGGGGACACGGTGGGGCTGCACTAGGCAGCCACTGCTGGGAAAGCCTGACAAATGGCCTGCTTTCACTAACAAATGACTTACAAGAGGAAGAGAGATAGAAAGGCTAAATAGGCTGAGAGGAAACATCAAAGCAAACACAGCTCCGACTCCTGGACAAAGAGGGACCCGGTACTCTGCCTTCTCCTGGGTTTTTTATTTTTTTATTTTTTTTTAAGCTGTGTTTTGCTTCCTGTCACTGGGATCAAACACTCTGAGCACAAGCAAAAGCCGCTTGGGAAAGAAAGGGTTTATTTCAGGTTACACCTCCAGGTAACCACGGAGTCAGGGCAGGACCTCAAAGGCAGGAACAGAGGCAGGAATGGAAGCAGACACTGCAGGGGGAACACTGCCGGCTGACTTTGCTCCCTCCGGTTCACGCTCACGTCTGGCCCGATTGATCACGGGTGGCATCCCTGACAGCGGTCTGGACCCTCCCACATCAATTTACAATCAGCCTCAGGAGCAATCTGGGAAGTTGACGGTAAGGATTAACCAGGGCAGTTGGGATCTGGTGACATTGGCTAAAAGTGTTGTCTTTGTTGCAGCTGGATGGACCGCAGTAGGATGGATGGAAGGCAGAAGGTGTCCTAAAACTGATCGCGTTTTCCATCATAAAAATTAAAATATAAATTACACTCCAAATGTGACGATTAAAGGGTTTCAACATAGTGTTATCAGGAATCTCCTAGGAGACAGGCTTCTGGGCGTGTCCTCAAGGGAGTTTCTAGATTGGGTTAAATGAGGTGGGAGAATTCACCCTAAATATGGGGTGAACCAGCCTGGTGTAGTGGCGCACGCCTTTAATCCCAGCACTTGGGAGGCAGAGGCAGGCGGATTTCTGAGTTTGAGGCTAGCCTGGACTACAGAGTGAGTTCCAGGACAGCCATGGCTACACAGAGAAACCCTGTCTCGAAAAACCAATAAAATAAAATAAAATAAAATAAAATAAAATAAAATAAAATAAAATAAAATAAAATAAAAGGTGCACCATTGCCTGGGCTGGGGTTCTAGGCTGAATAAACCGAAGAGAGAGTACCTGTTGAGCAGCCGCAGTCTGTCTCTCTGCCTCCTTCGGTTCCTGTCACCCCGCTGCCTCTGCAGTGATCATCGAACCCTGAGGCAGAATAAACCCTTCCTCCCTCATGCCGCTTTTGTTTTGTCACAGCAAGAAAAAAGAAACTAACATCGAAATTGTACAAACCCCAAACCATATACATGAGACGTAGGCAAAAAGGAGGTTGGGGTCATGTTTTCTCTTTGGGCACAGGGGTGAGAACCTGGCAGGAATACGGTTAGAGCCCTGCCAGCAAATGGTAGAGACCTGGCCAGGCCTCAGACGCCAGCCGCTGCTGGGAACTTTGCTTTACACTGGTTTTTATTTATTTGTTTGTTTGTTTGTTTAAGATTTGGGGTTTTTTTTAGATTTTGTTTTAAGCACGTGTGTGCCTGTGTGCATCCATGCTTGCTTGTGCTTTCGCGTCTCTGTCTATATTTTCAGGTATCTCTGGAGGTCAGTGAAGGGCATCAGATCCCTTGGAGCTGGAATTTCAGGCAGGTGTGAGCTGTCTGATGTGAGCTCTGTGAACCAAGCTTAGAGCCTCTGGGAGAGCCTCTGGGAGAGCGTGTGCTCTTAACCACTGAGTCGTCTCTCCGTGGCGCCGTTTGGTTGGCTTGGCTTCTCTTTCTTTCTTTCTTTCTTTCTTTCTTTCTTTCTTTCTTTCTTTCTTTCTTTCTTTCTTTCTTTTTCTTTCTTTCTGTATTCACCATTGCTGTCTTTAGACAGAAGAGAGCATCAGACCCCATTGCAGATGGTCTGTGAGCCACCATGTGGTTGCTGGGAATTGAACTCAGGACCTCTGGAAGAGCAATCAGTGTTCTTAACCACTAAACCTTGGGGTTTTTTTTTTTTTTGTTGTTTGTTTTTTGTTTTTGTTTTTGTTTTTTTCAAGACAGAATTTCTCCATGTAGCCCTGGCTGTGCTGGAACTCACTCTGTGGACCAGGCTGGCCTCAAACTCAAACTCAGAGCTCTGGCTGCCTCTGTCTCTGGAGTACTGGGATTAAAGGTGGCCTGGCTTCTATGGTGGCTTTTAATCAGTGTGGCTTCCTGTGTTTGTGCTGTATTTAAGCATAAAGCGATCTGGTGGCCAGGAAGATGGCTCAGGGGATAAAGGCCTTGCTGCCAAACCTGACCTGAGTTTCATTCCCTGAAGTCACACGGTGGAAGGAGAGAGCCAACTCCCTCCGCTGTCCTCTGCTCTCCACACGCATGCCACGGTATGTGCCCCACACGCATGCCACGGTATGTGCCCCACATGTATGCCACGGTATGTGCCCGCTCTCACTCCTCAACCCCCACTCCCACTCCCCCACTTCTGACAAAACAAACAAATATAAATTAATGTTTAAAAATTTTTAATTTCATTGTAGAGTTTTGAGTTTTTAACTTTTTAAAGATTGGTTTTTATGTATGTGTATGAGAGTGCATGTGTGCATGCGTGCGTGCGTGCGTGCGTGCGTGCATGAGTACTGCACACCATCTGCATAGGGGTGCTGGCAGAGGTCAGAATAGGAGGTCCCTGGAGTAGAAGCTATTATAGGGAGACTTGTAAGTCACTTGATGTGGGTTCTGGGGTCTGAATTCAGGTCCTCTGCAAGAGCAGCCTGTGGTCTTAAGTGCTGAGCCACCTCTCCAGTCCTTGGATTTTAAGGAGAACCTTCTGGACTACTTTTTAAACGTGCAGACTCCTGGTCTCACCTCCCAGAGATGATTCAGTGAGTCTGAATGAAGATCAGACTGGTGTAAGCAACTAAGATGTTTGGCGGTAACAATAACATCTAACTTTTTCGGGGAGGAGGTTATATACGAATTTCCAGCATTTGCCTTTTTTCTTTTCATACAAAGCTCATATTGCTGTGTGGATGTCGTGGCACATGCCTGTAATCCCAGCACTCGGAGACTGAGGCAGGAGGCTCGTGAGTTCCAGGCCTCCTCTTTGACCTCCTAGATCAGCCCACACCTGTCAGCCTCCCTGGTCAGGGCTTCTGGGCCGGCTTCCTCCCCCGCCTATGAGCTGTATCCGCTGGTTCCTCCACGAGTCATTCCATCCCCACATCACCTTCTCCGGCACTCCCAGAATTCCCTTAGTCATCCAGCACGTTCTATCATTCTCTAGTTTATCTCCTTGTCCACTTCCTGTGGACACTCCCTCCACTCCCACACAGGATGTCCTTGCTAAAGAGCTGTGATCTCTTTTGTTCCCTTCCTGACTAACCCTGGTGCCCCCGGCAATGTAGCACAGAGTAAGTGTTCAGTAAGGATTATGAATGAATGGATTAAGTAGGCAAGGACAAATGACTACTTAAAATCGTCTCTTTAGACTCTTAGGGCCTCAGGATTTGCGGGATGGGGTTGCAGAAGTAAGAGAGGAAAAGGAGGCAGTGCTGCAATGGATCAACGTGTCTTGCCACCAATCCTGGTGTCAGGAGTTCAATCCTCACACCTCTCTTGATGGAAAAGGGGGGAACCAACTCTTGGGAGTTATCCTTCGGTCGCCACGTGATCACCGTGGTAAGAGCGTGTCCCCTGTAGACACACTCACACACATACAAAATAAACAAAGGTTTAAAGAGGTAGGGGCAGTTGAAGGCCACGGGTAGTGGGGTGGGGGAAAGAACTCGACCAGCCTTTCTTTTTCAGTTGGCCTTTGTTAACCTGAGCCCAGAAACCCAATTTGAGCTCAACCCAGGCGCAATGCCGATCACGGCCAGTAGGTGGCAGAAAGGCAACATGGCTGAAGCATAGACTAAGCAGTGTACCTAGTACCTGGGTTGATCTGAGAGCCACGCTTGCTGTGCGCGGGCCTCGCTGAGGAAAGGAGCCCACCGAAGACCGTAGACTTTAATCCCTGGCTTTGGCATTGGATAGGGGACCCAGGAAAAGCTGCTTCTGCATGTGGGTAGGGAAAAGTCCCGAGGACTTCCGGGGTCGTGGATAGAGAGCCTGGATCTGCAGAGATCCCGGGCCACCTCAGGCGTCAGCCATCTCCCAGTCTTTGTACCTCCAGCAACCTCCACCCACTCTGTACCTGTGCCTACGGCAGGACACGGGTGAGGGCAAACCGCAAGCTCGCTGACTCCAGCTGTCCTTGCACAACCCGCAGCGGTTCCGCGAATCTGCTCCCAGCCATGTTCTGGCTGTGCTCCTGTTCCTTTCTGGGAACACGAAGCTCCTCCTGCCCCCTTCTCTTCGCGATGGCCTTGGTACTTGAATACTGGGAAGCGAATCTGAGGGAAATGCTCCTTTCCCTCACCCCAGATTCCCTCCGCCTGCTCGCTCCAGTGCTCTACACAGGCTCCGATGCACCGTTCGCCCTCCAGCTGCCCTGCTGGGCTTGAGGGTCCACCCGCTTCCTGCATGTCTTCTAAGCCTGCTTTCTCATCCATAACGGATTTTGCTCTTGAAATTCAGATCATGATTTCTCACCCTAAAATGAACCCTCCTCTTCCCTTGGTCCCTGTTTCCGGCACCCTTCCCTTCTGTTTCCACTATAGAACATCTCCCTAAGAAATTGCCTGTGCTGGGATCCACACACTCCTTGGACCCCCCCACCCCCAAGCCCTTCAGTGGCCTGGGAGCTCTCCACCGTTTCCTCTCATCTCATCTCTTACCTCAGCAGCCTTGGACACAAATGAGCATCTTTCTCTTCTTTTTCTGCTGATGCCCTTGATCCCACAACTGTGGTGGCCACCCAATACTGACCCCTCTCGCTCTCCCATCTTGATCTCGCCTTAGAGATTGATTCTTTTAGGGCTCGTTTGGAGGCCTATGCATCTTCTCAAACTTGTTGAAGTAGTTTTGATTTCCACCTCCCTAAACCTCTTCCTCACCCTAGCCATGAAAGGGCAGCCCTGACCCTTAACCCTGAGGTCTGATTTTTACTTCCTCTTATAACCCATTCTCTGCCTCGCCGCTGGGGGTGGTTGTTACAGCTGCTCAGGGGAGGCAGATCGCACTCCGTGATGGGATAAATTCCGAGGATCTCTGGTCCAGCCTGAACAAAAGGTTCCGTGGGGCTCTGGTCTGGTGCGAACGGCCAGAGTGTTACAGCTCTCTCAAGGGAAGCCCGTGCAGGTAGGTAGCCGGGGTTTGTCCCGCTACTGCTACCATAGCGGCGCCAATGCCAGCGGCAGCAGTGGTGGCAGGTAGAGCAGCCCAGAACCACAGCAGGAGCTGCTACAAGCCCGCCGGAGGAAGTAGCTACCATGGACAGCGAGAAAGGCGGGCAGTAGCTGCGGGCAGCAGAGAGCTGGAGCAGGGTTCAGGTTCCAAGGTCCAGCGATGACTGTTTCGGGAGAGAACACTCTGACCTAGAATGCTACAGCTCAATAAAACTGCCACTCTCAGATGACTCTTGGTGAAATAACTCGTGCACTTTATTCCATGGGGATGACGACTTCATAAACATTTTGGGAGGAGGGTGGGAACCAGGGTTAAATGCTTCCCCTTGGCTCCGTCTGAGATGCTAGGGATGCTCTATTTGATTGTCTTGTCCCTCTCAGTCGGGTATCGAGCTTGGCAGGGAGCTAGTTCCAAACCTGCCAGTCTCAATTCTGAGATTACCCCGGGTTTGAACCTGCTTGACCAGACTAGTTCTTCTGTCTGGTGGCACAGCCCACTGGCCCAATACCCACCCCCTCTTTTTATTTTTTTAAATTTTATTTACATATTTTATGTATATGAGTGCTCTGTTTTCAGACACACCAGAAGAAGGAATCAGATCCCTTTAGAGATGGTTGTGAGCTGCCATGTGGTTGCTAAGGATTCAACTCAGGACCTCTGGAAGAGCAGCCACCACTGAGCCATCCTCCCCATCCCTTCTCTAACAGAGCTGACAGAAGCCTCCTTGCTGCCTCTGCCTTCACCTGTTGGGCTGGCCAGGCCCCTGCCCCTGCCTCATCCTAACCTCCCAGCCCCACCGAGCTCACTAACGTGGGTCTTCTGGCCTTTCTTTGAAGGTCACCATCCTGACCGTTGACCTTTGGACCTATTTGCCGCGTAGGACCCTCTTGGGTGAACTCCACACTTCCTCTAGGGTCTGAGCAGTCACCTGCCCCGTGCCGCCCACTGCTGCTCAATTTCTCCTCTTTCTTGTTCATTCTCTTTGCAGGACTTAGGCTCCCACACTCCTTTGTGGGATTGACGATATTCTGCCTTTTCTTGCCTGTAAAGTAAAGCTTCCCTCTCATATTGAACATGGGTCCTTCGGGTCTAGAAGAGTACCGAGGGATGGATGGGTGATGGATGGATTTATGGACAGATGGATGGATGATAGATGATAGATGATGGATGATGGATGGAAGGAGGATGGATAGATGGATGATAGATGATAGATGGATGGATGATAGATGGATGATGGATGGAAGGGAGGACGGATGGATGGATAGATGGATGATAGATGATAGATGGATGGATGATAGATGGATGATGGATGATGGATGGATGGATGGATGGATGGACAGATAGATGGATGATGGATGGACAGATGATGGATGGATTTATGGACAGATGGATGGATGGATGGATGGATGGATGATGGACAGATGGATGGATGATGGATGGATGGATTGACAAATGGATGATGGATGGATGGATGGAAAGAAGGATGAATGGATGGATGGATTGACAGATGGATGATGGATGGATGGATAGATAATGGATAGATGGATGTATGGATGATGGATGGAAGGATGATGGATGGATAGATGGATGATGGATGGATGGATTGATGGATGGATGATGGATGGATGGATTGACAGATGATGAATGGGTGGATGGATGAATATATATAAATATCCATAGTCCTAGATAACTACATCCATAGAACAAGCAGAACACACCAGCTCTTACATCTAAATAGTTTTTTATTTTCACCAAAGCTCAATCATATCTGTACTTTGAAATTCCTTTGATAGATAGAGATTAATATTCCCACTCCTAAGTTGCAAGCTGTGGAGAGGCCAAGTGAGCGTCGCACTGTCCCGAAGTCTGGGCCTTTCCCACATCCATGGGAGGGGTCTGAAGCCCACAGGTTCCACTGGATGTCTCATGGTGGGGGATTCTCTTCCATTCAAAGATGCTAGAAAATTCCCTCAGAAGGTGGAGCTGGGTTGTGACACAACTAGGCAGGTCTTGAAAGTCTTGGAAAACTGTGGATCCCAGAAAGTGCCATCAGGCAAAGTTTAGAAAGCACACAGGAAGTAGTAGCTTTGCCCGGTCACTCCCCCTACCCCACCCCCACACTTCATTCTGAAGCACTCCTAGGTGCCCTTTTGCTAGTGTCCTTCCCGGGGGACACAGTCTTTTTTTGAGATTAAGGTGCCTAGCTCATGTGTCAGCACAAGTCTGACATTCCTTGTCTCCCCCATTCTCCTTGGGGATACTATTGTCGAGGAGATCGAGAGCCAGAAGGGGAGCCAAGCCAACCACCCAGGACAGTCATCTGGTACTTCAAGCTTACTTAAGAAGACAACTGTTTCCAACGTATAAAAGGATCTCATCAGTGTAGAAAAGGCCAGGCCTCATTTTCCCCCAAGGACCAACTGTAAGCTTCCCCCACAGGCCTCTAACCATAAGCTTTCCCCAGTGGGCATGTCATACCAGACTCCTCTCCGTTCTGGGCCATGTCCTGGCCTAAGGTCCTGTCTCCAGGAGGCTCCTGTGGAAAAGTTGCTACAGTTCAAAGCATTCATAGGGCTGCCCCACCCCACCTCTTCTGGTGGTGAGTCCTGATTTGGGCAGAGCAGGGTCCCCAGGGCAGGGGCTCGTGTGAGGGATAATCCTGAGACTTGGGGAGCCATCACAAACCACTAGAGACTGTAGGGTTTGAGCTATGGCACCAAGAGTTTGATGAGTCCATGGGCTGCTTGATTCTACACCCCCCACCCCCCACCCCCTACCCCACCTGCAGAGGCTCCAGACCTCAGCTGGCTGGCACAGCTGGAACCTCGGACATACCCGAGGAGAGGCAAGGTCCGGTCAACCCGGTCAAGAGACCGGTGGCAAAGTGAGGTGAAAGCCATGAGGTCCTGCTAGGGTCAAGGTCCTAAGCTCGGGGCTCCCAAGTTCAGCTACCAGCTCTCACTGCCAGGCCCAGAGCCCGGAGAAAGCCCCCCCCCACCATGGCCGCCCTCCAAACCCTTCCCCCTGGACACCTGAGTTGGGGGCTCATGGCATCATAGATGGTTGTGATCGGGAAGCCATTGAAGGTGGAACACATGCAGCTACTGTAAGCACCCATGTCAGGGAAAACCAGCCAGTCGCCCACATCCAGCTCTGGCAACTGAACCTCTGTCGCGTAGAGCCGGTCGAAGGCATCGCAGGTGGGACCATAAAGAGTGCAGGGGAAGAGGCGGGGCTCCGAGGGGAGCTCCTGCGGGGGGGGGGGGGGGGAGGGAGGTGGGGTCAGAGAAGGAAGAGTCTTTCCGCATTGTTAGGATGCTATACATGGTCCTGGAGGACATGTGGCCTTACGCCAGCAAGGACAATACTATGCAATTGCTGGGAACAGTAACAGAGTGGCTGCTCTGTGCCAGTGTTTAGGACACACACAAAGGCTCTGCTGTCCTAGAGCTTGCAGCCCACAAGCGCATCACACATCCGTGCTGGGAACGAACCCAAAGACCAGGTCTCAGAGGCCACTGCACATTGGAGTCACCTGGGGAGTTTTAATGATGAACCGATGCTGGATTCAACCTGAAGATTTATATCTATCTCTGTGTATGAGGGCATGGCCGGGCAGTGGAGACTTTGACAGCTTCCTAGGTGGCTCTGATGTAAAGGGGGCTTAGGAACCCACTACTTCCCAAGTCTCCTGAGTTTCCAACATTCCAGGGTTCTAGAAGTATACACAGCCCCAGAACATACAGAGATGCACATAGAAGCACTCAGAGCTGGTCAGACCCATACAACCTCCACAGATGTGTGTGGGGGCACAGGCATGAATCATCAGGTATACCCTAGGAAACATGCAGAACCTTGCACCCTTGCCTAGCATGACAACCTTCAGAGCATGGGTGACCCAAGACCCTGGCTCTTGGGACAGAGGCTGGTCACAAGACACAGAAGGCCCCCTTACCTTCACCACTATGGGTATCCTGGGGACAGGGATCCTGGGGAAGGCTCGGAAGACACCATAATAGCCGTCATTAAGGTAGTATGTCAGTTTCTTGTGGCCTCCTGGAACAGGGAGTGAACTGGTGAGCTGGGCTTGGCCAGGTGTCCGTAACGAGTCTCCTCTCCCTTGGCAGAGGTCCAAGCCTGCTGTTCAGTACTGCAGAACTCCTGCCTTGTCCTTCAGGGTCATCCCTAACCCCTCTCCTGCCATAGCATGGGCCCGTACCAGTCCCCGGTGGCCTCTGCTCCCCACATAGGAACACTGAACAGCAACCATGAGTATGAGATGATCTGTTTTAGCTCCCCATGTGAGGGGTGTGTTTATTGGGTACCATGACCCCTGCATTACAGTTGGAGAAACTGAGTCTTGCTAGAAGTCCACGGGAGTAGGCAATAGGCTAGGATCATCCCTGGACACAGGTTTAAATTCTTGGACTAGGTTCCTGAGCACCTACTGTGTGAGGCAGGACAAGAGTGAGCACCTAGTGTGTGCAGCAGGACGGGAGCACTGCTGTTTATTTGATGTTTCGCTTCGGGACTCGCTAGTGCGTCTATTTCCTTCCTTTCAGGAATTCCCGTGTTAGCTGCACCTCCTCCTTCCTTCCCTTCCTCCTGCTCTAACTTACATGGCATTGGTAGAGATTGAAGGCAAGGCCTTGCTTTTGCTAGGCATGTGTCCTACCACTGAACTATATCTGCAGACCTTGGCTTTTGAGAGAGACTCTTATCATGTAGCCCCGGATGGCACCCATCTTTAGGGGAGATGTCTCACACCTCTATGTTATTCCGACAGAGACTACACCAGATCCTAGGTCTTAAAGCTGTAGAACCTACCCTCATGGCCGCATGTACTTTGTAAAGGAGTTTTCATGTGGCCACACCTTAAGCTTTAGTGTGCACCTGTGCTTAGAAAGATGGTTGCCTGGAGACTTTTTTCCAAGTGTAATTGTGTTTAAATATGTCAATAAATCCCCTAGGATCAGACTCCCTGAAGGCTGATCCAGGTTAACGTCCATCTGAACTGAGTTTTCACTCTCACCTCCCCCCTCACTGCCTGCCTACATCTGCAGAGACCCCCTCAGGTGGCAAGGCCGGGTCAGCCTAGACTCTATGAGACCTATTTCCACAGGCAAACACCCCGGTAAAGACCCTGGCCTTCTTTCCCTTGTCCATCCACTTCGTGTGGATGATGCACTCAAGGACTCCTGTCTCTGGGAAACTGTCACATTTTATCTGAGGCATGCCTCCATGGGAGTATGTCTTGCCATAGCTAATTAGAACAAACCCTTAGGACAAATCCTGGGTGTGCTGAGAAGCAGCTCACAGCCCCACCAGCTACGGGCGGCCCCATCCCCTGAACACTTGGCCTCTATTGGTGTGACTCAGATAAGGGCGTGGCAGCTTTCTCCCTCCATCCCTCATGCTCTTGTCACAAATCCTGCAGACACTACATTCCGCCAGCCTGCTCTCCACAGCCATCTGAGATTGCCTTCACCCGGCTCCCAAAGCTGCATTCAAGATTTCAGAGTCTCTTAAGGCAGTCAGCTGCCGCTTAGATGCTGACTTGAGTACAGACTTTCTCCGATTGCGTCCTTTCTCCTCCCCTCCCCCACCCTCAGCCCCAGCAGTACCTGGACCGATTCTGGGTTGAGTTAATCATGATGCCCGGGGTGAGGACCTGGGCAAGCTGCCTTGCTAATGAGCTGTAGTGCCTTGGAGGAGCCCTCTCTGAGTCTCCATGTCTACACGTGTTCACTGAGGGTTCCCCCAAGCTGTCTCACAAGATGGGTGAGCAAGCCTGAGGTAAAATATGTATTTCAGCTGTCATTGATTTCTGCATATTGACAGCTCTTGCTTTTGTGGACAAAACCGTCTCCCGAGTCCTTGTAATTATCAGGGGTGGAATGACTGAAGAGCAGTGTGCTACACCCAGCATCCTCCAATGAGACACTTCATCAGAAGAGCAGGGGAGGGGATCAGAGTGACTGACCAATGAGACACCTCATCAGAAGAGCAGGGGAGGGGATCAGAGTGACTGATAGATATTTGCACACCAGTGTCACTCTACCCAGAAGATCAAAAAGCGCTAACCCAGTGGCTGTATACCTGTAGTCTTAATTTTGCCATGAAAATATTTCTCGGTCATGCTCTGGGATCACGGCCACCCTACCTTCCTCCCTCACTCAGAGACAAAATAGCTAAAGAACTCTCCTGGGAGACACAGTGATGAGTGCCAACAGCTAACTGTCCCCAGAGGATGTCAGTCACAGTGATGTATTCCATCACAGCAGTCCATCCTGCGACATCCTTTGTGGGAACTTGTATGCTCTGGAACTGTCACCTGCTACACTCACGGATCTGCTCCTGATTGACCGGGTTTAAACATCGGATGTCGAGGGCCTCGTAGGCTGTACCTTGTGACTGCTCCCTTGGTGCAGGGTACACTTACCTTGGTCTCCGCCCTTCACTTCCTCTCTGGGCAACAGTTAACAGTACACAGACAGGGCCAATCCCATCCCCATCTCTGATCTCACTTCCTATAAGTAGGCACCCAGGGTATATCCCAGCCCTACTGTCCACTCTCCTCCTGTGTTCTGGGGACACCAGGACAGTGGTTACACACCTGGCTCCAGGGAGGCCTTCTTGCCTATGATGTTCACAGCAGCTGTGCACATGGACTCCACAAAGAAGCGCCCAGGCTCCGCAATGACCTCGACACCGGTCCCCTCTGGGAAGTACTGGGCCAGGGCAGCGTTGATCGCTCTCGCCATCTGTGGTGACAGATCCCACCATCTCTATCTTGAGTCTTAGCAACTGACATAATCATCCTCCCTTTCCTTTGTCCCAAAGCTCACAGCCAGCGCACAGGCTCTGGCACCCTTAGGAAGGTGACGTTGTAAATAATTGGCACGTGGTCAGCAAAGACAGAATGTTTGCTGAAGCTAAGGGGTCATGAGTATCTACCAGGCACAGCCAGGGCCATCGGCTAACGTGTCTAAGGGATGACACAGGAGCTGGAGAGATCGCTCAGTGGTATAACACTTACCCATTTCATGACAGGGTAGAGATGCAAAAGAAGGCAGGGGAGTGGGAAGAAAGGGGATGGGATGGGAGGAAGACAGGAGAGGAGGAGGAAGAAGAAAAAAGAGGCAGGTGAAGGATGAGGAAGAAGAAAAGGAAAAGAAAGCAAAAGAGGAACAGAAAGAGGAAGAGAAAGGAAGAGGAGGAGGAAAAGGAAGAGAGAAGGAAGAGGAGGAAGAGGAAGAGGAAGAGGGAGCCATTTTTAGATGTAGCTTCTGATTTGTATCAGAGCTGGGAGACAACAAGAAGACACGCAATAAGAAGAGGCACACACACTCACACACTCACACACACACACACTCACACACACTCAGACACACTCACAGCTGAGCATGTAGTCAGTGAGACGTGTGCCAAAGGCAAACCCCAGTGCCCACAAACAGACTCCCAGTTATGCAAGGTTATTACATACAAACACACACAAACACATGGGCGTGCACACACACTTGACCCGCCCACACTCCATTAGCATGACTGCTACTCATGCCCTGGGGCTGTCCCTCTCACCTCTTCAAATTTGGCTTCCGAGCCCTCAAATCCTGGGAAGCCCCCTCCAAGATCCAGAAGGCTCATGTGATGGCCGGCTTTGCAGCCCATCTCAAACACACGATGGCAGTCAGCGATGGCCCGTTCGTAGCTCTGAGATGTTTGGCATTCAGAACCCACGTGGAAGCTGAGTGTGGCCATGGATGTGGAAGACACACAGGTGGAGACTGAAGTCAGTGTGAGGAGAGGTGTACGGGGGAACACCCACCCAGGGGCTTCGAGACTTGGGCCAACCAGTGCGGAGATTGGCACCCACAGAGGTATGTGTCCACATCCCATAGTAACCTATCATGGCTCAGGACAGAGCGATGTTTTCTCCCCGCTGCTCACTCCCAATGCCTCTGTGGAAGGGGCTCCTGTTCTCTTACCTGGACGTCATTAGAACCCCACAACCCACTGCGCTCTGAAGATAAGCTGAGTAACCACTTAGATGGGATGAGAGGCGCGAGGCTTCCTCATGAGATGCAAATCTCGGCTGGCCAGACTGCTCAGAGCATAAAGGCACTCACTGCCAACCCTGACTACCTCAGTTCACTCCTGAACCCTACCTGATAAGAGACAAAAACTAATTCCTAAAAGTTGTCCATGGCATGTGAGCACTCTCTCTCTCTCTCTCTCTCTCTCTCTCACACACACACACACACACACATACACAAACACACTCACACTGAAATAAGTGTAAAAAAGTAAAAAAAAATTAACTCAAACATTATTAATTTTAAAAAATGTAAGGGGCCAAAAAACCACATAACTAACTAATGCACTGTTTTTTAGATAGTACTTCATATAGCACAAGTTAGCCTCCAATGTGTAATATAGCCAAAGATGACCTTGAACTTCTGTCCCTTCACTCGCCACCTCTGGAGAGCTGAAGTGCTGGACTTTGGGATGTGTACTGTGGCTGGTTTCATCCAGTGCACACCAGACAATCACTTTTCCAGCCTGTCCCTGACTGTGACTTTCCTGCATCTGCCTCCCGGAGGGCTGGGATTCCAGCCATGAGTCCCCATGCCCAGGGCGCAGAAAGAATAAAATGAATCCAGGAGGAATTAAATGTAAAAACTTCAGACGGAGACTGGATCTGTAATAGCAATTAGACCCCAAGGGGAAAAAGGAAGTCAGCTACACTACTCCTGACTTCATTTAAAATTCCAGACTTTCTCAACATGGAGATTTTGCATTTGTTTTGATTCTTTTAAATACTGTTTGAAGATGTTACATATCTGGAGTGTTATGTTTCTTTGATGTTGACTTTGATTTTTGTCCCCAAGGCCTCACACCCTCTAGGTTTAGAAAACACACAAAGCAGAGGTGTCCCTGAGAGTCCTTGGCTGCCTAGGGACAGCAATAGAAATGGAGACAGGGAAGGACAGTGCTCACTTACGAGGCCCCCACGACAGCCAGCCCCAGCTCTCTGGCAACCTGGAGCAGGTGCCCACATGCCTCCAGAGGGGCCCCAAACTTGGTGTCCAGCCGGAAGGTGCTTTGACTGTCAGGGGTCTGTATCCGGAGGACCAACCTAAAGGAGGAGAGAGGATGGCAGGGGTGCACAGGAACCCTGAGACCCCCAAGACCCTCCAACCTTCCCACCCATCCCTGCCTAGTTGCTCCCAACTACTCAGCATAGACAGCAAAGAGCAAGCTCATATGCTTACAGAATTCTGCCAGGCAAGTGCAAGTGGGACAGATGACATCGGTAAAGCAGTCTAAAGAATCAGGGACGGGGCTGGAGAGATGGCTCAGGGGTTAAGAGAACTGACTGCTCTTACAGAGGTTCTGAGTCCAATTCCCAGCAACCACATGGTGGCTTACAACCATCTGTAATGAGATCTGATGCTCCTCTTCTGGTGTGTCTGAAGACAGCTACAGTGTACTCACATACATACATACATACATACATACATACATACATACATACATACACACACACATTTATATATATATATAACCAGTTAGATGGGTATATATATATAAAATAAATGAAATCTTAAAAAAAAAAAAGGAGAGAGAACCAGGGGTGTAGGCTGGCAGAGGCAGGTGGATCTCTATGAGTTTGAGGCCAGCCTGGTCTACAGAGCGAGTTCCAGGACAGCCAGGGCTACACAGATAAACCTTGTCTCAAAAAAAAAAAAATTAACCAAACACGACAAACAAACAAAGGAATCAGAGATGTTATACAACATATGGCTTATGAATCTGAAATGTGAGCCTCGGTCTGACTCTAGTGCAAGTACTTTTTCTATGACATCATGGATGTCAGACTTTCTCATGCTGGGCTCTGTCCAGTGTCTCCTTGACGCTGGTGTGCTCCAGAGAAAGCACTGGACCTTCTGATCCAACACTTGTGCCTTCAGTCCAACATTCTTGATGGCAGAGGCTTTCTTTTCTTTTCTTTTCTTTTCTTTTCTTTTCTTTTCTTTTCTTTTCTTTCTTTCTTTCTTTCTTTTTTTTTTTTTTTTGGTATAGAATAGAGTTTATTCAGGGTAGAGGATGGGAGTTACAGAGGCAGAGAGAGAGAGAGAGAAAGAGAGAGACAGAGAGAGAGAGAGGAGGCTGGCCCTGACCTCGTGGAGAGAGGGGGAAGGGGAGGAGAGCCCAAGGGGCAGAGAAGTGAGAGTGGGGTGGAAGAGAGCGAAGAGAGAGCAGCCAGAGGCCTTCTTGGGGACCCACTGCTTCCAGCTGAACCTCTGCCAACTCACCTGGCCCCGGGGTAGTGCCTTGCCAGCTTAGTCAGCTCCTCCTCACTGTCGAAGGTCATAAGCTGCACCCCACAGCGGGCTGCGTACTGGATGTGGGAGACCGCCTTGCAGGGGTTGGCGAAGATGATTCTTGATGGGGCCACGCCCAAGCCCAGCACCTGCTCCATTTCCCCCTGGAAGGGGGGAAAGCCAGAGTTGGGGCTGCCTGCTGCTCCCACCTTTCCTGGCTCTTTGGGAACAGGACCTTAGCCTGAACTAATGGGGATATCTTCCAATGAACCCCCTGTGGAACCAAGTCCTTCACTGGGAGAGTATCAAGTCCCAGAGAAACCCCAGACAGGTCTCCCTCAGTACCCGGGGCTCCTCAGGCACCTCTCACTCTGTCTCCCTCCCTAAACCTCTCCAAGCCAGGGGCTGGGCCTTGCTTCTCTCCCCACAGTGTCTGATTCCCATATAACTCAGCAATTTGGCCACACACTGTCCTGGTCCCCATGTGCTCGCTTGGTCCTTTTGACCTCTTCTCTCTCTTCTCTTCCTCCCTTCCTCCTCCTCTCACAGCCTGGCCTATTCTGCAGGCCATGCTCAGTCTAGACTCTTCCAGATGCTCTGGCTGGTCTCTCCTTCTATATCCGCAATAAACACCCTTCTCCTCAACCCTACCTACGAGTGGTCTTGTCCTCACTTTCATTAAGTGTTGGTCCCATTTTAAAGAGGGAAGAACCGAGGCTCAAAAGGATGATTGGCTATGCCAAGAAGGGACCTGCTCCCTAGTTCCGGTTGTTTGGTCTTGTCTCATAGCCAAGTTCAAGGCTGACTGGAGCAATCTACTCATTTATTCTTTGAAAAGTCCCCGAGGGGACAGGCTGTAGCTTGGTTGGTAGCTTGCTTGCATAGCATGCACAAAGCCCTGGGTCCAATCAGCACTGAGAAACTATGTCTGGGAGGATCAAAAATTCAAGGTCATCCTCAGCTACATAGTTAATTCTAACCTAGCCTGGACTACATTACACAGATGAAAACCAACAGCAGCAACAACAAAGTCTCAAGCGCTCAGCACACCAGATGCCATCTTGGGGGGCCAGAGTCCTCCTTCCTGATCTCCTGACCGTTGGCAATATTTCTCCAGAGGGTAACAGGCTGTGGAGAGGTGACTGGCAAGCTGATACAGGCTCACCTGGCTGGCACAGTCAAAGCTGGTGCCTAGAGCAGCCAAGACGAACAGCACCCAGGGCCTGTTGTTACACTTGACTGCATAGAAGGGCTGGACTCGGGGCAGGGCCTGGAGGAAGGTCCGATGGCGGATGGCTAGCACATCCAAGTTGGCCACCATGAAAGCATCTTGGCAGCCCTGTTAGGCAAGGACAAGAGAGGGAGATGGGGGATGGGTTAGGTCCATGAGGCCTCTCCACTTTATGACAAAATCATCACTCTTCCTCTGACTTTCATTTCCTTTCTTGACAATTCACTTTATTTTTCATTTTGTTCATTTGTTCATTTGTTTGTTTTTTAGACAAGCTTTTACTGTGTAGCCCAGGTCCCTCTGTATTCTCCTCAGTGCTAGGATCACAAGTGTGTACCACCACATCTAACTTGTTTCTTCCTTTTTAGGACCAGAGAAAACAGGGTCAAGGACACACAGCAAGAATATGACAAAGAGAAGATTTGATTTTCTTTTCTCATTTTTTCTTTTCTTTTGTTTTGCTTTGAGACAGGGTTTCTCTATGTAGCCCTGGGTGTCCTGGAACTTGCTATATAGACCAGACTGACCTTGAACATACAGAGATCTACCTGCCTCTGCCTCTTGAGTGCTGGGATTAAAGGAATGCATGGAAATTGTGTCTGGCAAAGAAAGGATTAGAACTCTGGTCTTTTTATGTCTTGAAACAGGTGCAGGAAGGCAGCCATCTGTACAGGAAAGCTGGAGACAGGTGACTTCAGCCCCAGAGAATGGCTTGGTTGAGGGTGAAACCCTGAGTGCCAGGAAAGCAGAGCTATAGAACAGCAGAACTCACCCAGCAGAGGCCCTGGGAAAGCCAGGTCTGACAGCTTCCCAATCGGAAACAGGAAGCCTTCTTGGGTAGCAATAATGACCAGTAATGGAAGGGGTGGGACTTGCCCCCCCTCCTTACCGAGATGGACAACTCCTGGATCTTCTTCAGGACCAGCTGCCGGGCAGATGCCTCTGGCCCCAAGGTGATGATGGGCTCTGATGGCCACAGGCTTTTGGTGGCTCCCTGCGGCTCCCTCCTGCCTTCAGAGGGTGTGTTCATCCTGAGACTCTAGTTGAGGAGTTTGCTGGGCACAGTCCTGGCACCATAGAAGGGACAGCTCTGTGGACCAGTCTCTTCCTTCTGTCCCTCCCATAGCTAAGACAGCCAAGTCACTAAAGCCTGGGTCCCATTAAGCCCCATGAACTCCACCTAGTCCTACTGATATCTTCAAGTTTTACAGTAGGCCACTGATGGCACGTGGCCTGAGCCACTGATTGCAGATGATAAGCAAGCCACAGCACCCATTCCCTCAGAAGAGAGCATTTGAGTCTCCTCCAGGCCCCTTCCCATTCACTCCTACTCAAGATGAGAAATGGAAAGGCAGTAGAGCAGCAGAGCCCAACTCTAGATCAGTCACAGGAGATGAGAGGTGAGACTTGTGTCTCACAGGGAAAGAAAGGTACTTGCCTCAGGTTGGGAGGTTGGTGGCCCCTGGGGTTCCCTGGAACAGCCAGGAGATCCCTCAGACTAAAGTTGGGTCCCCAGCGGCCACAGGGATTCTTGTGGGCTTGTGTACCAGAGGCTTTCCACGGAGATCTCTGGTCCTTCTGGGTGTGAGGGTTCAGGCAAAGGGGAGAAAATGTGAGCAGAAAGGAGGAGTCGTCTCTGTCACCTCCACTGCTGCAACTGGCTCCACCTCTGTCTTCAGGATTGGTCTCAGTTACTCTCCTGTGCTGAGTAGGGCAGAGCTAGGCTGATGAGAGGCCAACTAGCCAGCAAGGAATGCAGGGGAGCTTCAGGTGGTGGTGTTTCTGACTCTTATGAATCTCTCAGATGAGTAGTTCTCATACCTTTATTCCTCCTGGATAGGATTTATATACAGTTTGGGGGTGGGTCAGGGTCTGACAGCAGGTACCTCTCATTGGCTTGGTCTGAGAGCTTGGGGATACCTTATCTGCATGTGGGAGGGCTGGTGCTGCTCCTACGTGACTGATAGGTCACAGACCTCTCTACAGGGGACTGTGGGAGGCTGTAGCTACATGACAGGAGACAGGAGTCCAAGGTGCGTGACCAAATGTGACCTGCTGGGTCACTGGAGTTTTAATCCTGAGCTCAACCAGGGGCCAGGCTGCCTATGACAACTCACCACCCCCACAGTTTCTGGTCCATAGTAAGGACTATGTCTAAGACCCTTTCCCACATGACTCACCCTATGGCTGTCATAACCTGCTTCCTCAAATACAGTCCAGAGAGCCCAGATGATGGTGCTGTCTGGGTTTCGGGGCAATATTTGTGAGAAAATCCAGTCCCAACAAGATCTCAGGGTATAGGAAACCTACCTTCGGCCCAAACTTCCAGGTGAGATCACACCTTCCTGTAGCTGTCAGCAGCTATTGTGAATGGGTTCCTGGAACAGAAGCTGAGGGATAGATGGGGAAGTGGCAAAAAGACCGAGGGCCAGATGGAGGCCAAGGTTTAATGGAGTTCTGACCATATAACAACTTGGGCAAGCCCCTCCTCCCAGTCTCTGGGGTGAGTTCCAGGGATGTGGTCTGGTTTCCTTGGCTCCACTGTCAGCAGGTGGCCTGCTGGGATCAGGAAACTGCCAGTCTGGCAGATCCAGGGATGCTACAGGTGGTGGCTGACTGTGGCTCCCAGGTGAAAGCAGGAAGCTGTATTGTTCTATTAAGAACAAAAGAGCTGGGCGGTGGTGGCACACCCCTTTAATTCCAGCACTTGGGAGGCAGAGGCAGGCGGATTTCTGAGTTCAAGGCCAGCCTGGTCTACAGAGTGAGTTCCAGGACAGCCAGGACTATACAGAGAAGAAACCCTGTCTTTAAAAAAACCCAAAAACCAAAAAAAAAAAAAAAAAAAAAAAGAACAAAGGGCCAGGGACTTCACCGGCCTGAGAACTAATGATTAATGCAGAGATCAAAAGCCCAGCTCAAACCCTGGGGGAGGGAACACCTTCCAAGGTGTGCACTGACAGGTGTTCGGGTGGATGGGGATGTCTATGGAAAGAAGCACTGGCCACCTTCAGAAGCAGGAGAGCCTAGAAACCCTTTCCCCTCTTCCCCTCTCTTCCCTAGAGATGTCCAGGTCACACTGCAGAGCAGGTAGGCCTTGGTGTAGAATCAAACCCCCAAAACTCTAGTAACAGGTGGCCCTGCAGGCTGGAGGTCAGCTGGGCGATCATGGCAACTCTTGCTGCCTGCTGCCTATTTAAGTGGGATGGTAAACCCGCCCCTGCCACTCTGTCTTGTCCTACCTACTCTCCTAACCCTCCCTTTCCGTGAGATCTCTAAGGCCTGTGACCTGAGGTCCCTCCCAGGATGGAACCACCACCTTGGGACAGGGCGGCTTTAGGATGTCAGCTGCCACTTTTTGAGGCCACCTTCAAGCTACTACCCAAGTAAGTCCAAACATTTCAGCAGAGAACGGCTGAGGAATAATCCTATCTATCCTTCATATTGCACCCTCCCTTTCAGGACAGAACAGGTACAGCACTAGCCAGCGATGGAAGGCCCCAGGCCTTCTTATCACAGGAAAGCTAGAGACATGTTTGGTCTTAACCCAGAGATAAACCTACTCATTAGTTTCTTCCTACAGCCTGTCTCCTGCCTACAGCCCTTCTGTGGTCCTCCTTCCTCAGGAGAGCAAAGCCTGCCTTCCCACTCTAAAAATGTGGTGGTGGGGGTGTCAGTTGACTGGTCTGAGCTTCAGTTTTTTATCTGGAAAATGGGATCCCAGAAGACAGAGCAAGAATGAGTCTGAAATAATAACCACGCAGGGCCTTGGGGCCAACACTACTATCTAGATGCCCACTGCTGCAGAATGCCCAGACACACACACACACACACACACACATGCACGCACATACACACATACACACACACACACATACACACATACACACGCATACACACATACACATACTCACACACACACACACTCACACACACACATACGCACGCACACATGTCTTTTGAGGTCATGGAGCCTCCTGCGTTTACTAAAATGAGAGCAGAGGGGAAGAATATGTTTTTCCCAACCCACAGAACCTGCTATCCTGTGATGATCTTGGGAAAGAATGGATGGGCCAAAGACAGACTCTGAACAAGAGACTTCAGCCACTGTCCAGCAAGGGCAGGCTCACAGAGCACACTGTGGGTGGTTTTAAAAAAGAGCTTGTGCCAATAAAATTAATGTGGAGTTGTTCAGGGAGCTAGATGTGTTTATTTTATTTTACCGTTTGGTGTTTTGTCTGTGTGGCAGAAAATCTAGTAGAATCATTATATATAGGATAATAAACATCAGAATTAGCAGCTGTTTTCTAGGAGTGCCTTGGACTCTTTGTAGGAAGCAGTGGTTGTTTACTGTTGCCCGCAGAGCTGTTTTTCTGGAGGGGCTTTACAGCCTTCACGTGGCTTTGGTCACAAGATGGTCCAGGCACACTTGGAACATTTTGCATTATTGCATACTACAAACTGTGCACAGCAAGGACTAAAGTTATATGGGTGTGATGTTTTTCTTCAGGAAATACGGATTAGATCAGGGGCTTTGGTATGAGTAATTTGTTTTTCAAAAAAAAAATCAACTTTTATGAAACAATCAATCATTACGCTTTTGGGCCGCTGTTTGACATTCCGTCCACAGAGGCTGGATCTCCCTGTTGCCAGGGAGGCCTTAACTCATCCTTGAGTTACTTTCTCTGATAGACCAGAGATACTCAGAACATCAACATGTCTGCATGTAAGTTTACACAACATATGCATGCTTGGTGCCCACAGAGGTCAGAAGAGGGCACTGGATGCCCTAGAGTCAGAATTACAGATGGTTGTGAGCCACCATATGGATGGTGAGAATCAAATTTGAGTCCTCAGAGAGATCAGTCAATGCTCTTGAGCATTGAGCTGTCTCTCGGGCCTCTAAATAGGGGTTGTTAAACAAGTCATAAAAATACATGAGTTAGCAGAATGAAATAATGTATCTACCTGGAATGACCCTTTAAGCTCACGTATGACCAAATAGAGGGTAAAGGATTGATTATATCAGTTTATGAGTAACACAAATGCACAATCACAAAGCCAAGTGCTTCTTGGTATCAGGAGATGTGGGTCTTGCTTCCCACCTAGCTTTGACTTGATGTTGGTATGACTTAAGTAGTGCCTTTGACTTAGGGATGTATTATTTTGATACTTCAAATCTTAGATCCCATGGCTTATAACTGCCCGCAGTTACATTGAACGGGTTACCTGGAAGGGAAGCTGGGGATGTACGGGAAGGCGGCAAAAAGAGATGGAGACCAAGACAACATTGCTGTTCAAGGTCTCAAAGTTTAATGGAAAACTCCAAATATATAGGCAGGGGAAAACCCTTCCCCAAAAGGCTGGAAGCCTCTCCACAGAACTGGTTCAGTTGTTCTGCCGGTGGCTGGTGTTTCTCAGGAAACTGCAGGTCGTTGAAAAATAATGGGCTTCATCTTGGTCTGAGGGCTCCACCCTAGGTGGAGGGGATTATGGCTAACACAGGAGTTCCCACTCAAAGGCTGGGAGAGGAACTTCACATTGGTTGATGTCAAGTTCCTGCCAGGTCCCCTTGGTCATTAGACAGGGTCAGGATGTCCTGTGGGAGAGGGAGCTTAGTGATCCTCTGCTGAGAGCCTCCAACTCTTTCCTCTCCCATGAGGAACCAAAGCTCTCAGACTCCCAGTGACTCAGGAGTCCAAGCCAGGACAACAGGAGGCACCCAGAGTGGGAGGAGGATGCTCAGAGGATCTAGGGATCCTAGTCACCAGGGCCTCCTGAATTCCACTACCAAAACATGGTGGAGTTGAATAAAGCCTCCAGCTTGTGGTTCTAAACAAGAAGGTGAAAAAGGTCCCCGTTTCCATGGAGATGCTATCCTCTCTCACCAGGTGACTCTGGAAGAGCCTATCTCTAGCTCTGCAGCTCCCTTGGTAGACCCTGGGTAGGTACTTTGCCCCAAAGCCTCAGCTTCTGTCTCTACCTGACAGGAAGGCCCTGAAGATGGATTGGGATAGGATGAGGTGAGGTGAGAGGGGATGGAGAGGAATGAGGGGGCAGGAGAGGGGGCAGGGTGGGAGGGGATAAGATAAGATGGGTTGTGAGGACATAAGATGGGAAGGCAGGAGAGGAGGGAGAAGGGGATGGGGTGGGGTAGGGAGGGGTGGAATGGGGTGAGATCAGATGGGGTGGGATAGGACAGTGGGTTGGGGTGGCATGGGATGGAACAATGGGTGGCTAATGTTAATTTTCAGTTTAATAAGGTATAGAATCATTGAAGAGACACAATTTGGGGTATGTCTGTGAGAGATTTTCTAGATTATGTTAACTGAGGTGGGAAACTCCACCTGGATGTGGATGGCACCAGTCCCTGGGCTGCGTTCTGAACTGAATACAAAGGAGAAAGTGCGCCGAGCTCCAGCGTCCATCTCTCTCTGCTTCCTGACTGTGGGTGTGCTGTGACCTGAGACTCAGGCAGCCATGACAGACTGCGAGCCAAAGGAGGCCTTCCTCCTTCAAATTGTCACTGTGAGATGTTATCTCATAGCCATGGGGAAAGTAGTTAATACGGATGGGAGGGGAGGAAATGACATTGCAAGATGTGAAATAACATGAGATAATGTGACAGACAGGTGGCAGAAGTTCTCGACTGTGAGGAGCTTAGTTAATAACTAGGACAGTAATGTTGTCGTCGATGGCAGCAGCGGCAACGGCTGTGGTCCTGGGAATCCCAGGGTCTCACGCTGGGCAAACAGTTCACTGTTAAGCTACACTTTCAGCCCTAAACTTTGATTTTTGATTGGCACATAAATGTTTATCCCTTACATTAAATGATTACTGTTTCCTTGTGATGAGAGCATTTTAAATGATCTCTTTTGGCTATTTTATTCTTTAACTTTTAAGGTTTTTCTATTTATTATTATGGTACATGTGTGTGCGCATGTGTGTGCAGGCATCCCTGTGCCACAGCACACAGGAGCAACTGGAAGATAACTTTCAGAACTAGGTTCTCTGCCCACCCTGTGGGCTTTGGAGATCAGAGACAGGTCCTCAGGTTAGCACTTTGGGCCTTTCTACCCACTGAACCATCTTGTCTGCCCTCTTCCAGCTGTTTAAAAGGACACGGTTTAAAATATATTCTTGGGGCTGGAGAGATGGTTCAATGGTTAAGAGAATTGTCTGCTCAATTTCAATTCCCAGTAACCACATGGTGGCTTACAACCATCTGTAATGGGATCCAATGCCCTCTTCTGGTGTGTCTGAAGACAGCTACAGTGTATTCATATACATAAAATAAATAAATCTAAAAAAATATATATTCTTAACTTTGTCGCTGGGCTATAGCCCAACTGGTAGAGAAATTGCTGGGGTTCAATCATAAATCAAGCATGATGGTATAAGCCTTTAATCTCAGCACTCAGGAGGCAGAGGGAAGCAGATCTCTATGAGTTCAAGACCAGCTTGTTCTACAGAGTGAGTTCCAGGCCAGCCAGGACTACACAGACAAACCCTGCCTCAAAACATAACAAAAACAAACAATCAATCAAAACAAAAAAACAAAACAAAACAAAGCAGGAGTCAAAGACCAGCCCAGACTGTGTAAGACCTCATTTCAGACAAAAACCCTCTGAAGTCGTGTGGTAACAGTGAGCCCCAGAACATTTGTAATCTGTTCTGCTGTGGTTAGCTCAGCATCAACTGCTTTCTCAACCCACCCCACCCTGTGCTGTTCACTCCAGATCTCTGTGAACCTGACTCCGATTTCACGTATGAGAGAGATCATCTGATAGGCACTCCTCTGAGCTTGACTTATTTCACCAAGGAAGACTCACCCGTTCATGCTGTTGCAATTGTCAGATCTTTGCAGTGAAAACGCCCACGGTGCAAACCAAAGCAGACTCTGGTTTTTGGGGGTTTATTAGTTTTTGCAGATTGGTTTGCTTTGTTTGTTTTTGGTAATTTTTGTCAGACTGGGATTTTATTTTAATTTTTTTTTCTTGTTTTGTTTTGAGAGAAAGAGAAAATATGAAGTTGAATGTGTTGGGAGGAGTTGAAGGGGCAAAGGGTAGGATCAAAATGTATTTGGGGGAAAGTTTTTAATGTAAATAAGTAATAAATAAATGAACTGTGGGGGGGTTGCATACGTGTTTGCAGGTATGTGCGTGCGTTATGTGGGGAGGCCTGAGTTGACATCAAATATCTTCCTCGGTTGCTCTCCATCTTTATTCCCCTGAAGCAGGGTCTCTTGCTGAGCCTGGAGTGCACCAGTTATAGCTAGTCAGCTCAGCAGTGTGTCCGTGGAAACTTCATCTCTGCCTCCCAAGCCACGGGACTGTATGATGTGGCCATCATGCCTGCCTGACTCTTAGATGGTTATGAAGATCTAAACTCCTGTGCACATGCTCACAGCGCCTTGTCCACCAAATCATCTCCCCAGCCACTGAAAACACATTTAAAGCAATTCGTCAATCTAAGGAAGAAGAAATATTTACAATGATAATCAATGGATGAGAGAGACAAAATGAAAGATAAGGACACAGCCTAGTGCACGTGAGATGTGCACACCGACTGCTCTATCTGAGTGACTCGCGGAGCCTCCGCAGGAACACAAGGACGCAGGTCCGGTCTGGGCCGGCTCCATAGCAGAGAAGACTCAGAGCATCAGCTGAGAACAACATCTAAGATACAACTGGCAGGAACCAGCCTCAGATCGGTGGAGGGTCCTGAGCAAGGGGTGTTTGGGAACGGTGGACTAAAGGACTTGAAGTCACCGATGGGTGCAAACTGCTGGTTGTGTGTTCTGCTTGAGATGGTTCTCTAGGCAGATCTCTGGGTAGCTAGAAAATTTCTAAAAGAACTGTTAACTCTCTAAGTAGCTCTGTCTTCAAGACCAAAGCCACAGTCTTTTATTTAAATATCAATTTAGTCATTTACCCCAGGTTCCCTTTTGATTATCCCTTGAATCAGAATTTTATGACCTTAGCCCCTTAGAAAAGGACAGCAAAGCCGGGTGGTAGTGGTGCATGCCTGTAATCCCAGCACTCTTGGAGGCAGAGGCAGGGGGATTTCTGAGTTTGAGGCCAGCCTGGTCTACAGAGTGAGCTCTAAGACAGCCAGGGCTACACAGAGAAACCCTGTCTCAAAAAAACCAAATCCAAAAGAAAAGGACAGCAAGTACATTTTTTTAACATAGCAAACGAACTCAGAGATCTGCCTGCCTTTGTAAACTCAAACAATAAGCTCAGCTGGGTGGGACCCTATCCCACCCTGAGATCACCATTCCCACCATGCCTGTACGTAAATTTGGTCTGTTCCAGGCTGATCGTGAACTCAGAAAGTCTTCCTGTCTTTGTAAGCACAAACAGTAATTTTTTCTGTGTGTAATCTTGTCCTAAGATCACTACTCAATAAATCTCTTTATCTCCTTTTTTACTACCTTTCTGACAAGCTGGCTCTTTAGTGCAGCTGCCTCTGCTCTTTTAGGTCAGTGAAGCCTCTCAAACATTTCATGTTGCATCCTTATATAATAAAACACTGATTTATATATTTTTGAACTCATGTTTTCAGAGTTCTTTCCCATAGCCTTAAGGGCTGCCCTGAAGGTCTTAGCGACACAGAGACACATTCTCACTTCCTGGAATCATGCTACCTCTGATTACCAAGGAGTCATTAACCTTGGCAGAGAGGACATTCCCCCAAACAAGGAACAAAAAGTAAAATATATACATTATTATGCAAACAAGCCTTATGTCTAAGCACACCCATGGAGGCCCACACCCTGCTGGCTGTGCACCAGGGGCAGGAGCCATGTCGTGCCACCCCTTCTGCAGATGTGCAACAGTGTTGGCAACACAACATGAGCACCTGCTAACTCAGCACCTGGACAGAGAGTAAGCAAGAGGCTCCTCCTGAGTCCCCTGCACAATGTTCAGTGACACTGTCGGCATGGAGCAGGACAGCTGTCACCTTGTATCACCTGGAGAAAACCAGCATTGTGGCTCTAGAGAGACAGATGTGAATGCAGTGAGATACTCTACCTGTCTCTCTATTATCAGATTAAAAACACGTATCACTATGCTCAGCCTTTATTCTATTAGTTAGTAAGTGAATCAGTTAGTTAGTTAGTTAGTTAGTTAGTTAGTTAGTTAGTTAGTTAGGTTTTTTTGTTTGTTTGTTTGGTTTTGGTTTTTTCGAGACAGGGTTTCTCTGTGTAGCCCTGGCTGCTCTAGGAACTCACTCTGTAGACCAGGCTGGCTTCAAACTCAGAAATCCACCTGCCTCTGCCTCCCAGAGTACTGGGATTACAGGCGTGCGCCACCACCGCCCACCTTTATTACATTTTATAATAATTAATTTTTTTCATACAATATATTTTGAACATACTTTCCCTTCCTTCAAGTCTTCTCAGATCCTCTCAACTTCCCTACCTACCAAACTTTGTGTCCTCTCCCTCCCTCTCTCCCTCCCTCTCTCTCTCTCTCTCTCTCTCTCTCTCTCAAATCAAAGAAACAAAATAAACTCGAGAATTCAAAAACAAAAACCACCAAACTATAAAACAAACAAAAAAGCACATAAAAGAACATGGAGTCTGTTGTCTGTTTTGTTTTGGCCAACTACCCCTGGGCATGGGGGCTGGCCTGGAGTGTGGTTGCTGCCCAGTGACAGACGCTCCACTGGAGAAGACTGATTTTCCTCTCTGGACAGGCATCCACTGCACATAGCTTCTTGGTTAGGGGTGGGACTTTGTGCATGTCGTTTTTGTTTGTTTTGTTTTGTTTTTCTTTAATCATAGGTTCTGAGGACTAAACTCAGGTGCTCTTGACTGCAGGCAAGGACATTTACTAAGGGGGTCATCTCAAGCTCCCGGGACTAGGATTTTTACTGGGTATCTAAGTTACATTATTATCTTCTCAGATATTCTGTATTTAAAAATAAAGTCTTTCAAGTTTGCTTACATTTTTTTACATGCTGGGTCCTTCCGTGGGTAGGGCCTTATCCTTGAGACTCCTTCCCCATTTCCCCGTGCAAAAATGTGGCCTCTCTCTGACTCTGCCTCTCTCTCTACCACGCTCCATGTTCAGGGTTGCTTTGTCCACAGGTTTCTCCTTGTTCATTCTTTTCTTCTCACAAAACTGCACATTTCCCCGCCTTTCCCTCTGCCTCTGTCCTCAGTTCTCACTATAAATCTCGCTAAATGCAGCCAGCCATTGCAATGCCATAGATCGGATGCTATCCTGCGCTATCTTTAAACTTTCTCTACCAATATAATGACATTTGACTCAAATTCTCAGGACTTAAGACAAAACAGCCGGACTTTTTGCCAGAATGTAACAGTAACTAGTGCAGTTCCTAATGATGTCCTTGTTGCCATCTGAAACCCCTTGAGCTGTCTGTACACTTCTGGCTACATCTGGCCCTCCACCTCCTGCCAGAATAAAGCCCCTTTGCATCGTTCTAGAACTTGCTTCCTTAGCCCTCAGCTCCTCACTCTACCATACATCAGCCTGGGTTGGCGGCTGGGACCCACACGATCGATTTTATCATAGCAGCAAGCCCAGCTTTTGGTGCTAATTTTTCTGTTACTGTTCTCATCGCTGTGACAGAATCCCTGACAGGAGCACTTAAGGGAGGAGGGGTTTACTTTAACTCATGAGTTCAGGGCATCCTGGTGAAGTTCTGGCCTTTCTCTCCCTGGTGCTCAGATTATAGTCAAACCTGGAAGGAGCCTGTATCTTTCGCTCCCCTGTTTGTCCTGGGTCTGAATCCCAACAGTGGCCACAATATATAAGTATGAAATAATGGTTAAGAAAATTACCTGGTGTCCCTGAGACTAAAAGCCCCATGAAAAGAAGGCTTTAGTGAGCTGGGGCTGTAGCTCAGTGGTGCAGCACTGGCCTAGCATCCACAAGGTGCTGGGTTCGATCCTTGCTACCACTCATTAAAAAAAAAAGGAAATATTTTAGGGACAAAATACCCACTGCTCTGAAATACCACACAAGACCTGAGAAATGGGTTGGAGCATCCACTGTGTTCTTCTCATTGAGCTTTAGACCGAGGAGAGAGACACAGCTCTCTGGTTAGCTGTCAACTTGCCACAGACCACAGTTATGCAAGGGAATGAGTCTTAACTGGAAGGCTGCATTCATCAGATTGGCTTGTGAGCAGGCATGTCTGTGGGGCCTTTTCTCCATTGTTAATAATAGTAGTGCTCAGCCCACTGTGGGTGTAACATCCTAGGTGTGGTCCTGGGGTATATATGAAAGCTGGCTGAGCAGGGGCCAGAGGGGCTCAGTCAGTAATCCATGGTTTCTGCCTCAAGCGTGGGCCTTAAGTTCTCTCCCCCACCTCCCTCAGTGATAGACTGTGACCTGGAAGTGTAAGATAAAATCATTTCCTCCCCAGGTTGCTTTTAGTCAGAATGCTTTATCATAGCAACAGAACACAAGCTGGAACAGTGACCAACAACATTGCAACTTACTGGCAGGATCTGTGCCTAGAGAATTCTCAGCTTTGTACATTGGACACACCAGGAATCTCTAAGAGGGGTCTGAAGGCACACACCTAGAGCCCAGCACCCAGGAGGCAAAGAACGCAGGGCTGCAAAGTTGAGGCTAACTTGGGCTACATTGTGAGACACCCTATCTCCAAAAAAAGGAACTTTGACCCTGACAGCTATAAAATGGCTAGTGTTAGAACACAGACCCTCCAACTGATGCTTTCCTGTGCCCCTCCCCCCACCACTCTCTGCTCAGGGCAGAGAGGAACAAGGCAGATCCAGCATTCTTCTCCTCTAGGTTCATCACAAAAAGCTGAACCCTCCCCTGTCCCCTATATACCTGGGATCCAAAGAAGCTTTACCACGGCCATACCCCAGACAGCCCAACTCCCCTTGTTTGGCATCTGTATGACTCTTGTGTCTAGTTTACATGACAATCAAGCCTACTTCCTCCTGGCCAGGACCTCCTAGACTCTGGTTGAGAGTGGGAGGGTGGGGGCATAGGAAATGGAATAAGGCCTCTCTCACTGATTCTCCCTTTACCGTTGCTGTCTGCTGTATAAATAAGTCAGTAAAGGTCTCATCTGAAGGAGATTCACTATTAGAGGTTAGAAACGGGGTTTGGACACCCCCCTCAACTGGACTTATGGGCAGTTGGGTTCCCGATACCGTGCTGGGAACTGAACCTGGGCATCCATTAGGTTCTTCTCATTGAGCTCTAGACCTAGGCAAGAGGCACAGCTCTCGGGTTAGCTTCAGCTGTCAACTTGAAGGTCCTCTGCTGGCAACAAGTGCTCTTCACCACTGAGCCAAGTCTCTAGAAATCATCTCATTCTTAAATATAAAATTATATTTAAATTTAATATATATTCATATATAATACATATATGTTTAACTATG
The DNA here is from genome assembly GCF_947179515.1 of Apodemus sylvaticus. Taxonomy (NCBI): domain Eukaryota; kingdom Metazoa; phylum Chordata; class Mammalia; order Rodentia; family Muridae; genus Apodemus; species Apodemus sylvaticus. The sequence goes on from NC_067474.1 coordinate 143,906,403, forward strand.
AGCATATATAGAATGCAGTAGAATTTACAAGCAAAGTATAGTGTATTTTATGGGCTAGTATACAGAAATGAAAAAGGCCAAGCAGTGCTAAATATTAGCGAATGCTGAACATAATTTTGAGCCAAAGAAGCCAGGCTCAATACTACAACTACTTCTACTATTACTACTATCTGCTATACTTTGAATGATACTTTATAATTCTCTTTTTCACATGCTAGGTAAGCCCTCTACCATTGACTTATATTAATAGGCTTTCATTTAAAAATGTTTATTTTGAGCTGAGCATAGTAGCACATGCCTTTAATCCCAGCAATCAGGGAGCAGATGAAGGTGGATCTCTGTGAGTTGAGGCCAGAGTGGGATCCCAACTGCCCATAAGTCCAGTTGAGGGGGGTGTCCAAACCCTGTTTCTGACCCAGGGTGGTCAAGAGCACAAGATAATGGCCTTTCCACCAAGTCTCAAGGTTTCCTGCACGGTGGCATCTAACATAGACCGAATCTCCAACTTGGAAGCAATGTGGGACTTGCAAGTCTCCTTTTCCTGAGTAGGCCTTCGGAGCTGCTTCCATGCTCATTGCCTTACCCACTCGAGCGCCTTGAGCCTAGAGAACAAAGGCCTGAAGAGCACAAAGGGTAGGAGAGCCATCCAATCATTAACACCAGTCTCTGTGGTCAGTTTGGTGAGGGTCTCTTTTATCAGGGTTCCAGCAACTGTTCCTGAAGCCTTCTTACATAGATCCAGTCACCTGTCTGGAAGCAGTGAGGAGTCTCTGGCATGCTTGGAGCATTTAAGGCAGACAGTTTGAGCCAAATCTCATGCTGTGGTACACCTTCTTGGAGGACCCAGTGGACAACAAAGGAGTTGGGGTATCAAAGAGGCTCTCCAGGGGTGTCAAGTTAAAATGGCAGGGTCTGTTCAGAAACAAGGGGAGAGGCACCACCCTGTCTGATCAAGTCTCCAAGGTCAATTTAGTTAAGGTCTCTCATTTTGTTTATTTTCTCTACCTGTCTTGAGCCCTGGGGACAGTACGTCAATTAGTCCCCAACATCTCTGTCAATTTCTGACTTACATTAGAAACAAAAACAGAACCATTGTCTGATCCAATTACCTTGGGCACTCTGAAACTAGGGAAAATTTCTTCTAACCCTGGCAGCTGTTTCCTGCTTGTCCAAGATTTCCTGTTGGTTTCCTCTGATGTGAGCAATCCTCTTGGCATATATCCCTGTGGACGTGGGCTGTGGCAAAGGCATACCTGTTATCCATGTGGATGTTGATTTTCTTGCTGGCTTCAAGTTCCAAGGTCTTGGTAAAGGCAATTAGCTCCACTTTCTACGTTGACATGCCAGGGGTTAAAGATTCTTCTACCCAGATGACATTTGTGCTGTCCACCATAGCAGCACTTGCTTGTCTCTGTCCTTCATAGAGAAAACTGCTCTTGTCTGTAGCAACTTTCAGCGGGGGTCAGTCTCTCTTTTGGGGCCAGTTAGCTGCAGCCCGTTGGGCAGGAAGTATATCTGCCCCCTCCCATTTTGGAGAGTATGTCTTGCTCCAACAGAGGCTATGAACAGCCTGGGGCAACACTAAACAAATGGGCTACCCATCCCATCCCTAGGTCCACTGTTCTTCGGGTAGTCCATGAATACATTTTGGTGCCAGTGACTTCTTGGACCCAAGATTTATTCTTGGAAACAGGGCCATTGGCTTGGAAGACCTAGTGTTGAGCCCCTGTGTCCATCAAGAACTAAGTGGGTTTCTCTTTCCCTCTCACAGTTATCCTGGGTTGGAAGAGGTGGTCAGAACTCCATTTCCCCTAGTCATTGTCTTCACCAGGGCTAACACCTTTGCCATTTGGGGGCACTTTTCCCAAGACCTGGGAATTTCTGCTCCCAGCTTCTATTTGTTAGGGCACACTCTGCACTCTGGCTCAGTGGCCTCTCTCCTTACAGTATGCATACTGGTCCTTTTCTGTCTCTCTTCTCTGCTTTTTCTTTTCTTTCTTTCTTCCTTCCTTCCTTTCTTTCTTTCTTTCTTTTTTTTTTTTTTTTTTTTTTTTTTGGATTTGGTTTTTTCGAGACAGGGTTTCTCTGTATAGTTCTGACTGTCCTGGAACTCACTCTGTAGACCAGGCTGGTCTCGAACTCAGAAATCCACCACCTGGTTTTCTCTGCCTTTTCTAACTATTATAGCCAGGATTTTCTGTAGCTTTCTTCTCTGTCGTTTCTTCTTCTTTTTTCATTTCTTATCCTCCTCTGTCTCCCTGTCTCAGCAAACTGCACTAAATCTCTCTACAGACTTTCCTAACAACCTGCATTAAATCCCTCGACAGACTTTCTCAGCAAACTACACTAAATCCCTCTAGCCTGGGGTCATAAGGTGTATGGCAGAATGCTTCTATAATCTGCTCTAGAAAGGCTGCAGGTGACTCATCTGGTCCCTGTTTAGCCTCACATACCTTGGTCAAATTTGTGGGCTGCCATGCCCTTGAGACCTGCCAATGGAGTCCGGTGTTGGTCCTTCAGGTGCATCTTACCTTTTGTCTGAGGGGATATTTTTTTTTGCTTCCTGTATTACAAATAAAACAGTCTCAAAGAGATTAATCAGTTTCTTGGGAAATATACCCCTAGAGAGCCACCGTGGTATCAGGATAGGTGGTCTCAGGTCTCCTCCTGCTCCACTCTGTGGTCCTCTCTAAATATAAATTGAGCACACTATTACCATTTTGTAAATTCTAAACTATAAGATAGACCTACAGAACCTTTTTCTTCTGTACTATCTTGAAAGACTGTAAGAATTAACATCCGACTCATGTCTTGGCTATAAATCTTATGTCACATGAAAATCATCTATTTAAATCTATATCAGCTTTCTTGGGATTAAACAGCTTGGGCTGCCTATGAGACTAACAGTTTTCAACCCTGTCAGAAATCCAAAAGCGACAAATATTAACTGAAAATATATAGGAAGCTTAACACAGCTTCTAAGACTTAGTCACATGATAGAGACTGCTGAGCACCTGGAAAGTTTATACTTCAAAATGTTGGAGCATCGGTCTTCAGCCTTCTGGCTCATGAACATCTGACAGACTTAAAGAATCAGGAATTAATAAGCCATATAATAATCTACAGACATATTAAGTTTGTCTGTAGATGAGGAGAGGCAATCTTTGCCTCGTGGCTCTCTTGCCACAACAGGAGCAACTCTACAGGTGCTCAGTTTATTCTTTAAATCCAAGAAAGGGAAGCTGTTAGGAGCAGACTAGTCTCTATAACAAAAATAAATAACATTAAACATCACATTCCATGGATTTCTGACATTTTTGAAAACCAACTATCTATGTAAAGTAATGTGGACTGTTGTCTGTTAAACTATCTTCAGCTATTTCTGATTAAAACCTGAATAAACTCAGAGCCTTATATTTCTATTTGGCCTTAAATTCACGGGCTTAAACATCTCAGATCTGTAATAATAACAGTAAAGAAGAACTGGGTATAAATTCTGTACTTTTAAAATTTTAGTATTTATACCAATGAAAACCTTGATTTTGTATCAAATAAGAATTTAATAACAATTATAAAGATTTTTATCAAATGAAATTATGTCTATATAATTAATTTTATTTTCTACCTGTTTTAAATCTGACCATTTCTATATTCTCTAGAAAGACAATTTAAAAATAATAACCCTCTCCGGCCTCGAATCCTAGGGAATTGGGTCAGCGACTCTCTATAACTTCTTCAAGCTGAATATGGGTGTTGAGATATGAAGGGGAGTGGTATTTTCTGTAATATAAATCTCAAAACAAGATTTTAGTATCACAAAGACGGATTTTTCACTTAATATTTTAGAATCAAGTCTTTTGGAGGTCTCCCTTATTTTGATTTCTCTCCCAGGGGAACAATATAACCACAAAGTTTAACATCACATCTATCATAATAATCTAAACAATTTAAAATAAATGAAATACACCATCTGTATCAACTTAAACTCAGAATTCCCACCCCCGCCACCTTGAGTGTCTTGTTAAGATTTATTTTCCCCACCAGGGGGCCTCAGAGCTCAAGTACTTTGTCTCTCCTTTTGTTCTAAGTTGGTTCCCTTGTGTCACATGACCAGATTTTGGCCCTACAGAGAAAGAGAGTTGCTTTTCAATCAGTCTAAAGTCCAAACAATATCATCAGTCTAAAGTCCAAAAAAGTCCAAACAATCTAAGTTCTTGTCAGTCTAAGTCCAAGAACACAGAACAAGATACAAAACAACACAGAGAAAAACAATCACCACACAGACAGCCTGACCCTGCCACCATCAGCCTCTAGAACCAAGAACACAGAGCAAGGACAATCAATACACAATTCGCCCCTAGATGGTTTCAGAACCCAGGTGCCCCTGCACACGCTGCAGGAACCAGATAAATCAGATTTCAGCAAAACTCGGCTCCTGCCGTTACTGCCTTGCTGTTTACAGACGGAGAAGAGTTTTATTCAGCCCTCTCCAGGGCCTAAAGTGTCCTCTAGATCCCTGCGGTTTCGACTCTAGCACGTCTGCTAGTTGAACTCACTGCACCAGACAAGCTCTCAGAGCCCCAGACGCTTGCAAGCAAAACCGAAATTTCAGACAGGTTTACAGACTCAGACTTTGACAAACAGTGAGGCAGACAGAAAACAAACCGTGGTACTCGTCCAATGGACAAACTGTAGACAATGACACACAAGACAAAGACACACAAAACAGAAACCAATAGATCCAGATCCTTGCAACCTGTCCATATCTCCCACAAACAGGCGAAAGAATCTGACGGCCACAGAGGGGGAAGTTTCTGCTTCAACAACACAACTCGGTCCTCTGACCGACAGCAGATCACCAGGCATCCCTGACTCTCCCCACCTCCCGGAGCGTCCTCCAGGGCTGCAGCCTGTGATCCTCCTAGCACAGCTGCCAATCACGGTCCTCCGGTCCTTACAGCCCGAGAGGACAGCTGCACACCAAAAGCACGTGTTTCAGACTCAGAAAACAGAACAGAGCACTCAGAACAGAGATACCGGCCAGCACCCACACATTCCAGAGGGGATCCCTTTACCTCCAAGTCGGTTCTCCGGTGTGAGAGGTGGTCGCAATTCCCAGCCAATGCACCAAATGAAAGACCCTAAAAGCGAGGACTCCCCACGCCTTGACTCAGGAAAGGCGACACCCAAATCACTCACGAGAACCGGTCTTGATGCAAACAGCAAGAGGATTTTTATTCCAGGCACACTGGGGTCCACAGTCCTCTACCCCCTGCATGGCATACATGGACCCCCCAGTCATACGCCACGCGGGGGAGGGGAGAGGGGTAGAGGACTGTGGACCCTGAGTGCAGAATCGGGACAGCTTTTATAGGTTTACAACAAAGCCCGCGCATTGCAAACCAATCATTCCTTAGCATCCAGAGCCTGCGCAGTGCGAGCCAATTGATTTGTACCACTCAGTTTCTAGGCCAATCAGTTTAAATTATCCAAGCCCGCGCTTTGTAGACCAATCAGCTTCAATCAGTTTCCTATAGTCTCAGAGGTCCTCATCTGCACAGACTCCTGGGTGGGGGTTGATGGTGTAAGCAGTTTACAGAAGCTAGATAAACAGTTAGTTAGCTCATTTCCAGTTACCTTTCAGAGCCAGGATCATGTATTCAAGGGCCTGTCTGATGCCCTTTCACCTAGTTCCATACAGAGAGCGGGCTCAAGGAATGTGACCTTTCACCTAGTTCCATATAGAGAGAGGGCTCAAGGAATGTGACCTTTCACCTAGTTCCATATAGAGAGAGGGCTCAAGGAATGTGACCTTTCACCTAGTTTCTAACAAAGAGCGGGGTCTGGAATTTGAGGTATTTGGGGCTCTTAGGTGTGTGATAGCATCCCTAAACTTAGGCTTTGGGGTGTTAAGCTGTATTTCTCATTCTTTCAATTTCAGCATGGGAAGGCAGAGGCAGGAGGATCCCTGAGACTTACTGGCAGCCTAGCTTTGCTGAATTGCTGAGATCCAGACTCAGTAAGGGATCCTGACTCAAAAAGTACAGTGGAGAGATGTAGAGGAAGACACTTGACGTCTGGCTTCTGTGTGAACATGTGGTTCTGCTCCCACACATAAAGACATATATGTGTATACACCACACATAGACATGCAGAAAGGTAAAAGCAATTGTTTTTTTACAAGTTGTCATTTCAGGCCCTTGGACTCATTTGAAATCAGCGTTAACTTGGTTGACTGTACCACAAGACATATAGTGGGTCATTTGGGAAGATTTACAGGCCTCGTGAACCTCCCACCCACAGATCACGACACGCCTCCCTGTCAGCACAATTAATCTTCTCCCCTGAGTGGATGAGCTGTCTCTGACTCCCACAGAGCCATGCTCTGACCTTGTAAAGAGCTGAAAATGACAGCCGTTCCCTCCCTGCTCCACCCCACCACCCCTCCCCTTCTGAGGGCAGTTCCCCAGGGGCAGTAACCGCAAAGATCCCAGCAAAGAAAAGTTGCCAAACCCTATAACTGCAAGTTTTATATAATTTACAGTGTTACGACCCTGCAGGATCTGAGGCAGTGGACACTAAGGGAGTCAGACCCAGGGGCACAGTTAGAACACACCCCTCCCTTCCTAGGAGCTCCAGTTCCCAGATTCTGCCTTTTAAAGATCTATTTGTTTATTTTATGTATATGAATATACTGTAGCTGTCTTCAGACACATCAGAAGAAGGCTTCAGATCTCATTACAGATGGTTGTGAGCCACCATGTGGTTGCTGGGTTTTGAACTCAGGACCTTTGGAAGAGCAGTCAGTGCTCTTACCTGCTGAGCCATCTCACCAGCCTGATTCTGCCCTTTAAATGCTGGCTCAGCTGAGAAAGAGGTTCTGTCCAACATGTCCAAGCAAGAGCCTGTGGACCTCCCAACAACCACATGGTGGCTCACAACCATCCCTAAAAGAGATCTGACTCCCTCTTCTGGTGGTGGCTCACAACCATCTGTAAAAGAAATCTGACTACCTCTTCTGGTGGTCTGAAAACAGCTACAATGTCCTTTTTTTTTTTTTTTTTTTTTTTTTTTTTTGAGACAGGGTTTCTCTGTGGAGTTCTGGCTGTCCTGGAACTCACTCTGTAGACCAGGCTGGCCTCGAACTCAGAAATCCGCCTACCTCTGCCTCCCAAGTGCTGGGATTACAGGCGTGTGCCACCATGCCTGGCTACAGTGTACTTATAATAATAAATCTTTGGGCTGGAGTGAGCAGGGCTGGCTGGAGCAAGCAGAGGTCGTGAATTTAAATTCCCAGCAACCACATAATGGCTCAAAACCATCAGTATAGCTACAGTGTACTCATATACATAAAATAAAACAAAAAGAGTCTGTGGACCACACTAGGATAAAGAGACCATGAATGTAGCCCTACACAACACATATCCTCTTGGTGAGTATGTTTCTTTTGTTTTGTTTTGGGGGCAAGTGTTGGTTTTTCAAGACAGGGTTTCTCTGTATAGCCCTGGCTGTCCTGGAACTCACTCTGTAGACCAGACTGGCCTTAAACTCATAGATATATCTTCCTTTGCCTCTCACGTGCTGGGATTAAAGGTATGCACCACCACTGCCTGGCTTTTTATCCCCCCTGTGTGCATGCATGTGTGCGTGCATGCATGCATGCATGCCTGTCTGTCTGTCTGTGTTGCATGTCTTCTCCTGAGTGACATGAACACCAGCTATCCACTCCAGAAGTACACTGATGACACCAAACGATGCTGCCCTTGTCTAGCTTGGCACATGGTGGCTTGAATAGTAAAGACCCACATAGACTCATGTGTTAAATGCTTGGCCCATAGAGAGTGGCATTATCAAAAGCTGTGGCCTTGTTGGAACAGGCTTAGTTTTGTTGGAGGAAGTGTGTCACAGTGGGGGTGGGCTTTGAGGTCTTCTATGCTCAAGCTATGCCCAGTGTGGCACACAGTCTCCACCTGCTGCCTGCAGATCCAGATGTAGAATTCACGGCTCCTTCTCCAGCCTCACGTCGGCCTGCACACTGCCATGCTTCCTGCTGTGATGATAATGGACCAAACCTCTGAACCTGTAAGCCAGCCACTACTAAATGGTTCCCTTTGTAAGAGTTGTGGTCTTGGTGTCTCTTCACAGCAAATGAGAATCCTAACTAAGACACTTGGTGACTCAATGAGTCTCCTGGGCCCCTTTACAGACATGGGGATGGGGTTGCTTACAGGCACGCAAGCGCCTGGGACAGCTGCTTCACTGAGGACCCCGCCATGGTGTGATGATGAATCACAAAAGCTGAAAATCCACTGAGACCACTACTCTCTCGAACCTGTTATTTACTGCAAACATAAACCCAAGAAGGGGCCCTTGAGCCTTATAACATTCTTGTGAGTTTTGTGAACTTCCCAGCTCATTCCACAGGGAAACTTTGGAAACTGGAGGGAACAGGGCAGGAAGATTGGTAAGAATATTTAATTCTATTCTCAGCAAATTTCAAACACACAATCAGCACTACCACTGTGTACCCATATGGTACGCTGGGTCTCCAGAGCTTACTCACCCCACAGAACCGGAAGTCTGTGCCCTTTCCCCAGCCTCTGCCCTCCATGCCCACCCCACAACCCCCGCCCCAGTCTCTCAGCCCCTAGCCATGTGACCCTGTGTCTCTGATCTGAGCTTTTGGTTTGTACATACGTGATGGCCTGCACAGTTTTGCTGGCTTATTTCACTTCGCCTAACTTCCTCCAGGTTCATGCTGCACACGAGTGAGCTGTGGTCTTTGCTGCGGACGAGCAGCATTCCACGGCACACTAACATGCACACACCACCTATTCACTGATAGGATCATTCCTGTGTCTTGGTCTTTGTGAAATACACAGTGGTGAGCACAGGAGAGCCGCCACCCCTCGGCATGCTGACAGCGTTTCCTTTGGATGCAGCCAGACATGGGTCCGTAGTCCTGTTTGTAATGTTTCTGAGAACTTCCATGTTGCTTGTCACTATTGTATCCCTAGTGACACCTCATGGAAGAGTCCCCTCCCACACGCCGGTCCTCAGGTTTACTTGCTTTCTTTTGGATTTTTAATAATGGTGTTTTAGATTTGTTTTTTTCAAGACAGGGTTTCTCTGTGTAGCCATGACTGTCCTGGAACTCACTCTGTAAACCAGGCTGGCCTTGAACTCAGAAATCTGCCTGCCTCTGCCTCCCAGAGTGCTGGGATTACAGGCGTGAACCACCACTGCCTGGCTGTCTCATTGTGGTTTTAACTCACACTTTCCTGGTGATTAGTAGTTTTAAACAACTTTTAAACGAAATGTTGTTTGGGTTTCTTTAAGATTTTATTTTTTTTCTTTTATGTGTGTGTGGGTGTTTTGCCTACATGTATGTCTTTGCACTACATTCATGCAGTGCTTTTGGACGCCAGAAGAGGGCGTCATATCCCCCCAGGACTGGAGTTGCAGATGGATTTGAGCCATTGTGTGGTTGCTGGGAACAGAACTGGGAAGAACAGAACCTGGAAGAGCAGCCAATGCTCATAACTGCGGAGCCATCTCTCCAGCCCCTGGAACATTTTTGCTTCTACTTGATGATTTCTGTTTATTTTCTTTTGAGAAACATGCATTCTGGGTTTTTCCCCTTACTCTTTGTCAATTTTTTTAAAAATAGTTTTTACTTTAAACATTAGGAGCAGACTGAATTTCTCACATGCACACTACCACAGTAACAAGTACAACTGTCACACAGGTCACACAGGCACACACACTTAGTGGCAGTCGTGCAGCGCTGCCCAGAGCTGCAGGTGGGCTCTCCTCTGTCCGACTCAGCCATGCTTTGGCTTGCTGTCCCCAGTTCCCGCAGTCTGTCCTCGTCCTTCTCACGTGTGGAGAGACTCACCCGACGTCAAGGTGGATACCACAGTGAAGTGTCATGGCTCAGGGTTCCTTAGACAGACAGACAGACAGACAGACAGACAGCAGAACAGGGCCCTCTCAGGGTGGTGCCTGTGAGTTTCATTGTGCTGGAGAAAGCCATCACAGAATCACCCCACACCCACTTTTGATTGAAGGTGGGGCAGAACCAACCCTCCCTACCCTACTCAAAGCAGGCCCTGTGCCCTGAACGCTCGAACTGTTCTCTTGCCTGTTGCAAAGCTCCCGTTATAATCCTATTTCTCTCTTTCTCTCTGTCCTTCTTTTCCTCCCTTTCCCTCTCTCTCTCTCTCTCTCTCTCTGTCTGTCTCTGTCTCGCTCTGTCTCTCTGTCTCTCTTTGTCTCTCTCTGTCTCTCTTTGTCTCTCTCTCTTTCTCTCTCTGTCTCTCTGTCTCTGTCTCTCTGTCTCTCTCTCTCTTTGAGACAGGGTTTCTCTGTATAGCCCTGGCTGTCCTGGAACTCACTCTGTAGACCAGGCCAGTCTCGAACTCAGAAATCCACCTGCCTCTGCCTCCCAAGTGCTAGGATTAAGACATGTGCCACTACTGCCTGGCTTATAATCCTTGTTTTTTTTTGGGGGGGGGGGGCGGTTCAAGACAGGGTTTCTCTGTGTAGCCCTGGCTGTCCTGGAACTCACTCTGTAGACCAGGCTGGCCTTGAACTCAGAAATCTACCTGCCTCTGCCTCCCAAGCGCTGGGATTACAGGCATGTGCCACCATGCCCGGCTCATATAATCCTATTTTTAATGATGGTTCTTAGAGGTAGTGAGAAAGAAAGGATATGGGGGAAGTGGACCTGTTTAGAAAGGTTCTTTGGAGTAACTTCTGTCTGTGTTATCTGGAAATTGGCAGTTCAGTTCACAGATTAGCAGGCAGTGGCTGCTCCATCCACTGGCAAACACCTCACAGATACACCAGCAGTCCAGTTCGGTAGAGTCAGGTTAGTACCCCCCTCCCTCCCCCATCCACTTTTCAGATGAGCAAACTGAAGTTAAAAGGGCCCAAAGAATGACTTTATAGGTTCCTGGAGCCCAAGCAGTCCCTGTGATTCCCTGTGATCTTCCAAGCAATCCCTGTGATCTTCAACATGACTCTGGTTGCAAAATGTGGACCAAAAGCAACTGCTTTCATGGAGTGACTATTAAGGTCAGATGAGTAGGAACCTATGGATCCTCAGGACTGGTGCTGGCACATCATAACCCCCTGCATTATCTCAGCTCAGAATAACAGTGTGGTCATAGCTGGGGGGGTAGAGGGGGCGTCATGGATGATGAGCTTTGGAGATAGAGCAGGGGCTTGTGTATTGTGCCGTTGGTCCCCAGATGGTGACGCTAATCGGGAGACAGGACATGTCAGAGGTGGGGAGCTGCCATGTCTCCTGTAAGTCACTGCAAGAATAAAGATGGATGCCTCATGCGTCAGTGTTTCCAGGCACTGACAAGCTGCTCTGGGAAACAGTGTTGCAATTGTTTTAGAGGCCTGGTTCTTCCTCTGGGAAGATGCCCTGAGGGTTACAGCTTGCCTGCTCTAACTCAAATAAACAGTCCCTGAGCTTTCTTCTGAAACCGTTTTTGTTTCTTGGGGTTTGGCTTTGTTTTGTGCCGGAGACGGGGTTTTGTTTGGTTGGAACCCCTGCTCACCCCCACTCATCCCCTGCTCAAGCTAAGAAACCCCATTTGTTCTTCTGCCCCCAGGAGAATTCAGCTGTTATGCTATCTCTCCCTGTCTCTGAGTTTCTGGCTACCCACCCACGAGTGCCTGCCCAGTGGCTCAGCTTTTTAAACTTAGATGGGCATAATCCCAGTTCCCAGTTCATATGCCATCACCCTGTGCCATGCCCCAAGCCCATGGAACCTTCTTGCTTTATCCAGGGCACATGACTTCCTGATCTCCACCTTTGAGAATGCCGGACTTGCCGGAGAGCTGCCTCTCAACATCCTGCCTTTATGCTTCTGACTCAGCTTCAGTTGGTTCACTTCAGTGGTGGAGAAACCGATCAGATTTGTGTAGCCCTGGCTGTCCTGGAACTTGCTTTGTAGACCAGGCTAGCCTCGAACTCACAAAGATCCTCCTGCCTCTGCTGGAATTAAAGGCATGGTCCAGCACCAACTGGCTTTTTGCTGTTGCTGTCTGAATCCATTCTTAAATGGCCTCCAACTGACAGAAACTGTTAGCTGGAGATTCTTTGATCCAGAGTCTGAATTGGAGCAGGCTGCCAGTGGGACGATTCAGATCAGTTGTTTTCAACTTGTGGAGTCGCATATCCGATAGCCTACATTTTAGACATTTACATTACAATTCATAATAGTAGCAGAATTACAGTTATGAAGTAGCAGTGAAATAATTTTATGGTTGGGGTCATCACAACATGAGGAATTGTATTAAAGGGTCACAGCGTTAGGAAGGTTGAGAACCACTGATTTAGACAGATGAACTGGCTGGTTTTGTGTGTCAACTTGACACAAGGTGGAGTTATTACAGACAAAGGAGCTTCCCTTGAGGAAATGTCTCTATGAGATCCAGCTGTAAGGCATTTTCTTAAATAGTGATCATGGGGGAGGGCTCATTGTAGGTGGTGCCATCCCTGGGCTGGTAGTCTTGGGTTCTATAAGAAAGCAAGCTGAGCAAGCCAGGGAAAACAATAAGTAACATCCCCCCATGGCCTCTGCATCAGCTCCTGCTTCCTGACCTGCTAATTTCCAGTCCTGACTTCCTTTGGTGATGAACAGCAATGTGGAAATGTAAGCTGAATAAAAACCCTCAGGAATAGAAACCCCAATTTAGACAAATTGGTACCAGCATAGTGGGGTATTCCTGTGACAACCTGACCATGTTTTAGGGAAAACTGTGGAAGGACTTTGGAACTTTGAGCTGGAAGAGCCATTGGATGTTAAGAGCTCTGTGGGATGTTGTGTAGGAGCTTGGAAGATAATGTTGAGGACAGTGCAGAAGATGGAGGCCTGGCTTGTAAAATTTCAGAGGGAAGGTTAAAGACTCTTATCAGGGCCGTTGTGAAGATTCTGTGGTTTTGGTTAGCTGGGAAGAATCAGATGTGATTAAGAAGATACCAGAACTACTAAAATGAAACCTTTGCATTACTGGGACTATTAATAGGGGTTAGCTGGAACTAAGAAATTGGTAGTGATTAAGAAGAGACCAGTGCTCGCTTCAGCAGCACATATATTAAAACTGGAATGATACAGAGATTAGCATGGCCCTGGTGCAAGGATGACACGCAAATTCATGAGGCATTCCATATTTTAGATGGGGTGTTCCTTTATTTTGAAGATAACGCAGGGATCAGAGTAAACAATGAAGGCGAGATGAAAGGTTCTGCTATCACAGGTCTCATTGCAAAGGAGAGTGCAGACTTGTGGCCCAGGATCGCATCCAAGCAGGAAGCATTGCATGATTCTCTAGTGTATTTGTAAAATATATTCATTAAAAAGTCAAAGGAGGAAGAAGAAGAAGAAGAAGAAGAAGAAGAAGAAGAAGAAGAAGAAGAAGAAGAAGAAGAAGAAGAAGAGGAAGAGGAAGAAGAAAAGGAGGAGGAGGAAGAAGAGGAAGAAGAAGAGGAAGAGGAAGAAGAAGAGACCAGCGTTACTGAGGTGAAATCTTCTGGGCAGTGTTTTCTGAGAGCGCAAAGAAGCTGTGTTCCAGAGATAGCCAAGGTTGTACCTTGTGCTACAGCTGGACTTAGTCATGTATAAGAGTCACCCAGGTGGTACTGGCTTTGAAGGCATGAAGGGGTCATGAAGAGCAGCTGAGGCTCGGCACTGTGAGAGATCAGGGAAGGCCATTGGTGAGGGTGCGTTGCAGTTGATGGCCCAGGACTGAAGGGATCATGCAAAGGAGCTGAGGCCTGGCACCATGAGGAGAGCCTGTGAGAGGCTATGGGTGAAGAAGCCTCGTTACAGCTGTGCCCATTCCTTCACAGACAGGCTGGAAATTTGTTTCCTGCTTTGTTATGAACATCACTGCCCAACAGTGTCTTTGATATCTCCACCCTGCCTGCATCTTCCCATGCCTGTGTGTGTGCCTACACCATTCATGTCTGTATGTGTACCTGCACCTGTCCAACCTTGTGTTTTGTACCTCCACCCTCCCATACTTACATTTCATAATACAGATTACAGAATTTTCTAGGTGAAAGTACATGGGTAACTTTCATTTAATCAGTAATATTGCTTTGGATACATTGAGTTCATGGCCAGTCTGTACAACTTGGAGCCTCAAAATAAAAAATAAAAGTAAAAAAAAAAATGTAGCTTGGTATATATCTCACTAGAACAGCACTACTTGCCTGTTGTGCCAAAGGCCCTAGGTTCATTCCCTAATGCAGGAAACAAATTGCTTTGACAATTGTAGTGACCCAGTACCACAAACAATGGGCACAGTACCTTCCTCTGCTCCCCACCTGACTGTCTCAGCCCAAGTCTTTCCCTGTCACCACTCAACTGGCAGAGTTTCTTTTGCTCCACCTGGATAGAAATTGTAGATAGATATAAGGTCTACAAATGCTGCTCCTGGCCGGCTTCCCATCCATCTTGCAAAGACCTGTAGCAGGCATGAACAACAGCAAAGAGCGCCCTCTGGTGTTAGACTTGCTGTGCAGGCTTCTGAATCAGACCCTTTGGCCTTGCCAGGCAGCCTGGTTCAGTGGGTGGTTCCCACACAGTCAGGCAGGTTCAGGTCTGTGGGTGCAGCCAGTGGGTGGTCCTGAGTCTTCTACAGTCACAACTTCAGCTGACAAACGCTGTACCATGTCTTCCTGTCACTTCAACATTTGCACAGCAACTGCCAAGCAGTGTTCTTTGGAAGCCCAACACGAGGGATCGGAAGCTAGGCAAGAGGTGCCAGGATGGCTTCCAAGGTCACCAGGACACCTGTATCTGTCGAGCTACTGCCTCGGCTCTCTTCAGCAGACAGTCACTGCGTCCACTGTCAAGCCACTGGGGCATTGCTGCTATTATAACGATGATGTCTGATGGCTGCTGCCTCTGTCTTCACGTGACCAGCAGGCCTGTGATACCGAAAGCAGGCAATTCCAGAGTTTACTGCCCAGTGTTACAACACCAGGAAACAGCTCCTTGTCAGGTAAGCCAGAGAGCCATCTATTCTAAACCAATCACAGGACTTGTTTGGGTCAATCACAGCTTTGTGTCTGTAGTACCAATCATAGTCTTTTTTATTTGGGGGGCGGGGGTTCGAGACAGGGTTTCTCTGTGTAGCCCTGGCTGTCCTGGAACTCACTCTGTAGACCAGGCTGGCCTCGAATTCAGAAATTCGCCTGCCTCTGCCTCCCAAGTGCTGGGATTAAAGGCATGCGCCACTATAATTAAAAGCCCAATCATAGTCTTTAAAGTTTGTGTTTTTGTGCAATCATGACCTGGCCTTGTATGCAATCCCTCCACCAGGGGAAGTGCTCCTCCTCTGGCCAATATAGAAGTGGTTGCAGGGATATCTACTATCACCATCTCTTCCTCTTTCTCCTCCTTTTCCTCCTCCCCTTCCTCCTCCTCTTCTCTTCCTCCTTCCTCCTTTTCCTCTACCATGTCCTTCTCTTCTTCTTCCTCTTCCTCCTCCTCCTACTTAAGACAGTCTCATGTAGTCCAAATTTGACTCAAGCTTGTTACGTGGCTAAGGATGACCTTGTACTTCTAATCCTCCTGTCTCTACCTGCCAGGTGCTGGGATTGCAGATCCGCATGCCCATGCCCAGTTTTATTCAGTGCTGAGGATGGAACCCAGGGTTCCGTGCATGCTGGGCACACTCTGACAAATGAGCTGTGTCCCCAGGCCTAAAGTGTGTGTTTAATTTTTTTACATTTAAGGGGGGGACAAAATTTTTTTTTACATTTAAAATGTTTATCTTATATGTATGAGTGTTCTGTCTGCCCATGTGTCTGTGTACATGTGTGCCTGGTGCCCTTGGAAATCAGCAGAGGGAGGTGGATCCCCTGAGACTGGAGTCACAGATGGTGTGAGCTCCCATGAGGGTGCTGGGAATTGAACCAGAGCCTCTGCAAGAGCAACACATGCTCTTAGCTATCTCTCCAGTCCTAAACCTAATCTTAAATTGTGGGTAGTAACTTCATATAGAATCCCGTAACTGAACAGAGAAATCACACAAAAAGAAATGGCAGCAGTAAAACTTAACCAAAACTTAATTCAAACTCAAATGCATAATGAATTTGATGTCTCTGGCATAGTTCACCTGTGTTGTGAAACTCTGCTGCAGCCTTGGGTGTGAACATACAACATGCCATAACATGCCATCATATGTCAGCACATGCCAGTACATGCCATGACGTGCTGCCACATGCCATCACATTCCAGCACATGCCATCACATGTCAGCACATGCCAGCACATGCAAGTACATGCCAGCACATGCCAGCACACGCCATCAGGCCACACTACTTCAGTGCTGTGTAAAACCTCATCTCATATCTGAGACTGCTGTATATGATGATCTGCAGCATCTTTACCATATATACAAGATCTCCTGCTCTCAGAGAAACAGCCCTAGCCACTCTTCCTCCACTTATACTATTTTATACTATATATCTATGCAAAGCAGTGCTCTCTGCATTAACAATTATAAAATTCAAATGTGGATTGACTCTGAAAAATGTTAAAAATGCTCTGTGTCTTGCAATATGGAAAATTTAGCCAAGATTTAATTCATTATGTAAAAATAAACACACCCATTACATTGGCATAAAAATATGTTTTCATTTTCATAATTGGAAAAAGTATATGCATGCAAAGAACTTTTTAAAAATAATGGTTATGGGGCCAGAGAGATGGCTCAGCAGTTAAGATCACTGACTGTTCTTCCAGAGGTCCTGAGTTCAATTCCCAGCAACCACATGGTGGCTCACAACCATCTGTAATGGGATCTGATGTCCTCTTCTGGTGTGAGGACAGCTACAGTGTACTCATACATAAAATAAAATGAACCTTTTTAAAAAATGGTTATATAAATGTTTGCTATATATAACTATATTTATAACTAGAGACAAGTAAAATTTCTTGTGTAAAGGATGGCAAATGGAACACTATAGGAACTCTTTACCTAGACTTATACATTGAGCCTTCTTAGAGCAAAAATTTTTTCTGAACAGTCCTGGCTGGGACTGTGCTCTTGGAGCCAAGCTCTCAGCTGTTGTCTTTTGTACAGTTGTCTCAGGGCGTCTGTGGAATGTTCCAGAAGGCTGGTGCTGGCATAAGGGCAGTCAGGCCTGCTGCTTGTTCAAGGCAGCCAAGACAACAGAATTCAATAGCTGCTAATTGGGAAGTCAAGTTTCCCAGTCCCAGTATCTTTGCTGATTTAGATGGGGGCGGACTTCACAAGGGGCATGCCCAATGAAACTTGCCATTAACACTAACCATGATTTTTTTTAAAAAAACTTAAAGAGTTTTTATTTTAGCTGGATGTGGTGATGCATACCTGTAATCCCAGCACTTGAGAAGCAGAGAACTATCTTTTAGAGTTTGACGCCAGTCTGGTCTATATAGAGTGAGTTTCAGAACTGAGAGAAACACTGTCTCAAACTTGTACCCCTCAAAACAGAACTCTGACCCAACAGAGCCTTCTACTCCACTCCCTCCACAGCCTCCCTGCAGCTGTTCCAGAATCAAACTGTGCTCATCCAACTAACTCAACTGTCTCAAGTGCTTCTCTTTCTCTGTTCTAGGCCCCAGGGAATCACAGTGTGCAAAGGTCCTCATGTGTCTTAGGCTTGGGGAGATTTGGACCATACAGTGACAGTCACAGAAATAGATTCAAGGGCTACAAAAAAAAAAAAGTAACATAGTACTGGGAGAAATGGGTGCTAGATTCTGAAAATGAATTATGCCTAATATAAGGGTAAACCGGGAATTAATCTTGTGGCTGTATTGATTTACCTTATGCTAATCCCCAATAATTTCAAAGAGAAACCAAGTCGTATTTAAGACTGTACCTCAGTAGCTGAGCAGTTAAGTGAATGCTGCACCTTAAACTGCTGTGCTAATCTGGCTCCCAGCCCCATCCCATGACACTTGCGTGTTTATCTGGTTCTCCAGACCCCTTCTTCATCGCTCCAATCCCTCCATCCTCCCCGTGATCTGACCTCCTCCTCTCCTTCTCTATTCTGCCCAACCATTGGCTGATCAGCATTTATTGGCAAGGCAGGAAATAAATGGTAAGAACTGTTTATACAAACTTGAGACAAGAGATTCTTGGTATAAGCATTACGATGCTGTGTCCAGATTGAAACAAGATGTGAGGGCAGAGAAATCAGCATGCGAATAGCACAAGGGTAAACTCGCAGCATACAGAACACTGCGCCTACAAGATGCAGGGTCACTGTCCTGCTTGCTATTTTTATTATTAAATTAGTGGCCAGTTAATTACATCAGTTAGTGTGGTTATTTGAATGTCAGTGCTTAACTTCTTAGTCCCCAGTTAGTGAAGGGTTCAGGAAGGGTTAGGAGGTGTAGCCATGTTAGAGAGGGTGTGTCACTGAGAATGAGCTATGAGCTCATGCCAGGCCCAGGCTCAGTCAGGCTCTGTTTGTCTCTGTCTTTCTGTCTGTCTGTCTATCTATGTCTGGCTCTGTCTCCGTGTGTGTTTCTCTCTCTGTGTCTGTCTATGTGTGTGTGTGTGTATCTGTCTGTCTGTGTGTGTGTATGTTTGTCTGTTTGTCTGTCTGTCTATGTCTTTCTGTATTCTCTTTGGCTGCTGCTTGAGGATCAGAATGTAAACCTCTCAGCTACTGCTCTGGTGCCATGCCTGTCTGCTTCCTGCCACGATCATCCCAAACTCCCAAACCTTCTAAACCTAAACAAACCCTCAGCTAAATGCTTTCTTTTGTAAGCCTTGGCCATGCTGTCTTTTCATGGAAGTAGAACAGTAACTAGGACAGCCACACATTCAGGTGCACTGCTGTCCCATGAGGTATAGTAATGGGACTCAGATATACTGCAGTTGGTTTTCCCCATCTAAGTGACTTCCAGACCAGGCACAGCAGAGTTCCCATGGTCATCAAGGACCCAAACTCTTCCATGTCTTCTAAGGCAGATTTCCCGTTCACAGGTTTGTAGTCTAATTGTCCCATGATGGTTGCTGTGGCCCCAGACATTCCTTTGAGTTAAAAGACAGAGCAGTACCTTATAACAGAAAGGCAAACACAGTATCTTCTCTTATATCCAATTAGCTCAGAGAACCTGCAAAGTGTCCAGGTAGCAAAGGGAGAAGGGACTGATGCAGTTAGGTTTCCATTGATGTGAAGACACAACATGGCCAAAGCAACTCTTATAAAGAAAAACATTTAGCCGGGTGGTGGTGGTGCACGCCTGTAATCCCAGCACTCTGGGAGGCAGAGGCAGGCAGATTTCTGAGTTCGAGGCCAGCCTGGTCTACAGAGTGAGTTCCAGGACAGCCAGGGCTACACAGAGAAACCCTGTCTCAAACAAAACAAAACAAAACAAAACAAAAATACAAAAAAACCAAAAAGAAAAACATTTAATTGGGGCTGGCTTACACTTCCCATTATTAGTTCAGTCCATTATCAATCACCTAGGAGGAGGGTGCTCACCCCCACAGTGACACACTTCCTCCAACAAGGCCACACCTACTCCAACAGGACCACACCTCCTAATAGTGCCACTCCCTGGGCAGAGCATATTCAAACCACCACAAGGGCTGAGACTATGTGCTATGTAACTACTGCATGTAAAACACTTTATGGCTTACAGAAAAGCTAGTGGCCACGGTCATGAAAAGTACAGGAGAGGTCCCGAGATGGTAATAACACACAGTGACACATCAAGGCAGACAGAACTAGCCAAGCCCAGAGCTCTCCAAGTGTTTCTGATGTCATCTATCAGCTTTGCCTGTCCCTCCAATCCCAAGCTCCACCTCCCACCCCTGCCTGTGTCACTCTACAAACTAAGCTGCAGGTGGGGCTGAGGGACAGTGGCCTGGGGACAGGATGGTGTAGTTCCTCAGACTCAAGGACAGTTCCTTTCCCAGTCCAAGAAGCACAGACTATCAGGGGCTTGCAAGCCACAGAGTTGCTGTCACAGGGCCTCTCCCACAAACCAAAGGAGGGAAAGTGACCAGAAAGGGTTAGTGACAGGTCTACAAGGAAGAGAGGCGGTGGCTGGCTGGGAGGAAGAACAGAGGAGGCATGGAGGGTGGGTGAAAATCAGGTGGCTGGACAATAGGAGAGGGAACAGCTAAAAAGCCTCCCTGTCCTGTGGGTGGTCACAACCCTACCTCTAGGCTAATGAGTGTGACTGCACCTGTCTTCCCTGGAGACCAGGGGAAAGTCCCTCACCTACCCAGAAGAGTGGCTCTTTGTTCTGCCCCTCCCCCATGCCACCAGCAAGGCCCAGCCCAGTCCCTGGCATGTAGTGAGTGCATTGCTGACTATGATTTGGGGTAACAAGCCTCCAACCACAGCCACGTTTTCTTTTTTCTTTTTGTGAGGGTGGAGCAGGGCAGGGAGGGGGTTTTTCCCCTTTTTTCTTTTTTCCTTTTTTTTTTTTTGTTTTTCCCCCTTTGGTGGTGGTGGTGGGGTGTCTCTGTGTAACCCTGGCTTTCTGGAGCTCACTTTGTAAACCGTGCTGGCCTCGAACTCACAGAGACCCACCTGCCTCTGCCTCCCTAACAAGTGAAATTAAAGACGTGTACCACCACACCCGGCAAATCAACTCCCTCTACAAATACACAGGGCACAAGGAACACCTTGGTCATTTTTCTCCTGAAGGAGAAACAAGGAAAGAAGAGCAGTGTACGCTGCCCTGGCAACCTCACACAGAGGGTCTCAGGACAAGCATACCCTCCAGACCCATCCCTAGTGAGAGCCTTCCTCAGCTTCACGCAGTCCAGCCTCATGCGCCCCACCTCACCCGGGGAAATCCACTCTACCACTCTGCTGTAGTCATGGGGACCATGCCAGCATTAGCTCACAACTGTAGGCCTTCTGCCGGCTCGGTACCCCGTGGGTCCCCTCTGTCTGTGGGATAACCTGGTCTCCCCACATCCCCTGAGGGAGACTGTACCATTCCGCCCACACCTATCTCCTCACTGTCCTCTGACCCCCCATTCCCCCAGCACCTCAGTTTGTACTTGCTCTTGAGCCCCTCATCTTGACCTTGTGCACCTCAGCAACTGTCACTCCTCTCAGCCCAGCACTTCCTGCTCTGTTTTCAGGACGTCTGTTTGAGTCCCTATACTCCCCAAAACCCTGGGGGTACCTAGGAGATGGCTGTGTCCCAGGTGAGACTAAAGACTGCACCCAAGTGGACTTTCAAAGAAGGACCTACAGGCCACACCCACCCACAGACCACACCCACTGACTGGTCACACCCACAAGTGGGCGGGGTACATGGCCAGCTATGGAATAAGAGGCCTCCGTTCACTGAGCCCCTCTGGCTGAGCCTGATTCACAGGCCAAACTCCTTGAGCCACTGCAGAAGCCGCTGACCAACCGGACAGCACCACTTTCCTCTAGTCCCCGAGGAGCTAGGTGCCCTCAGAGCCAGGCAGGCTTGGTGGCTCCAGGCCACAAGCCCTTTCCCAGGTGTTTCAAGGCCTAGGAATGCCGTGGGCGTTCTCTGGACTCCCGTGGCATCAAGCCCAAGGACCACTGCAGCTCTTGCTTAGAGCGGTGAGTGATGGGGTCCAGACTACAAATACAGAGCAGAGGGGAGCAGGGGGGAACAGAGCTCCTGGGCAGACACTGTAAACAGGGTCCTGAGGCTAGCCCTGTCTAGCTCATCACCCCCCTCCTCTGTCCCACTCACCATATTCCTTCAAGACCCTCATTCCAAGCATGCCCCAGCTCCCACGCTTAGGAGGCATGAGGCCTCACACCAGGGGTGAGGATCACAAGACATGGAAGTCACACACAGGTACAAGCATGTTTATTGGGTGAAGTCTTAAAGACTCAGTAAGGCACGTGGTCTAGGAAGG
This sequence comes from Apodemus sylvaticus, assembly GCF_947179515.1. Lineage (NCBI taxonomy): Eukaryota > Metazoa > Chordata > Mammalia > Rodentia > Muridae > Apodemus > Apodemus sylvaticus. Next base: position 143,928,305 of record NC_067474.1, read on the forward strand.
GAGTGGGTTCTGGAGGCCTGGAGCATCAGCCTTAGTGTATAGGGTGGGTACCCCCTGTCAGCTGAGCAGCTCTGGGCCACTCTCTCCTTTCATGCCCCCTTCTGGGGACCCTGAGAACAGGGGTAACTTCAGTCCCAAGGGTGGGTGTGCATGGCCATCGGCAAAGGAAAGTGGGACTTGGGTCAGAGCGTAATGTCCCACAGACCCTGGAGGCACTGAGAGTGGAGACTCCGGACTCAGGCAGGTCCTGGAAGAGAGTAGATAGCTGTAGCCAAGGGTAGGCTGGCCCTTGTTGAGCCCCAAGGCACCAGGTAGGCAGGCTGCAGGGCATCCTCAGCTGAAGTCTCTGTTGGGCAGCAGCAGGGGTGCCACCAGGGTCCACAGGTAGAGGAACAGCCCCGCCCAGCTGGCGCAGATCTTCACCCACACCGAGGTCCACGTGCTGATCATCTTCCGGGTTTCCCCAGGGCTGGAACACACCGTCGGGCTCATGAGTCTGGTCCCCAATCCTGTGACCTCAGTCTTGTCCCCTGACCTGATGAGCCAGCTGAGACATCCTGAGACACCCTGGCTCTTAACCTGAAACTCCAATCCCTGTGCTGTTCACATTGGAGACACCTGACCTATGACCCTGGACCACAGACCCAAACTTGGCCTCAACTCCAGTCTTGACCATAGTTCGAGGCCTTGACTTGACCTGACTCCTGGTCCCTCACTTTGTCACCGTGAGCCCGGCATGGTGATGCATACCTATAACCCCAGCGCTTGGGAGGCAGAGGTGAGAAGATCAGAAGTTCAAGATCATCCTTCGCTACACAGTAAGTGTGAGAGCAACCTGAGCTACATGAGACCCTTAACAAAAGCAAAACAAAAAAGTCCAAGGGTCAGTGGCCCAGGCCTGTAATCTCAGCGTCTCAGGCAGTGGGGCAGGAGGATCTGAAGTTGAAGGCCCACCTGGGCCACACAGAGAAACCCTGCCTTTAGGACTCTGTCACCCAGTTCTCCGGCTCCTCGTCCCTCAGGACTGATGAACCGACTTCTGCTTGTCCCAACTTCGGTTTTTAATCCAATAACTCAGCCTTGGCCCCTGATCTTCTTACCCCTGCTTCAGCTCCTTGCACCTCTACTGGGTTGATCGCCTCTGAACCTCAATGTTAACCAAATGACCTGTGTATATCGGCAAACTATGGCTCCCCAATAGTCCTGATAAGATGTGACTCTCAATGGTCCCAACCCCAACTCTAGGCCTCTCGATTCTAACTTTTTTTTTTTGAGACAACGTTTCTCTGTATAGTCTGGTTGTCCTAGAATTCACACTCACTCTGTAAACCAGGCTGGCCTCATACTCATGGAGATGCCCCTGTCTCTGTCTGTCTCCTGAGCGCTGGGATTAAAGATATGTGCCAACACTGCCTGGTGACTCTGACTCTTAATTCTGTGACTTTGAGTCTGACCACCCCATCCATGCATCCCACACCAGACTCCCCCACAGTCCAGCCCTGATTTGCAAACATGGTCACCCTAATCAATCCCAGCCTCACCTCCTATCTGTCCCTGCTGGTCTCTGAATGAAATGCCAGAAGCTGGGCTAAGAAGGGAAATTTCACAGCAGGGAAACTAAGGCAGAGCAAGGGTTGGATTCTGGGGATCTAAGGCAGGCCCTGCCACCTATGTTCCCAAGCTCCGTGCAGAGACTGGAATACCCAGAAGCGGCTGGAGGACACACAGTGAGCCCACCTGGGACTGGCCAGGTCCTGCCACCCACCAGGCTGCTGCGGCATACCTGTACCAGTTGGTAAGTGTCATCATGACATGCAGAGAGGCTAGCACCAGGCAGAAGTGGAAGAAGGAATAACTGTAGGTGACACCATCCTGCTCATTGTCATAGGCTCGGCCGTCAGTGACAGCCACCTGCTGCTGCTGCACAATCTCTGCTGGACACTCCTCTGTCTGCATCAGGCTGTTCACCTGACGGTGGTCAGAGGACCGCAGGCTGTGGGAGAGGAAGGCAGGCTGTTAGGGCCACTAGCAGAGTTGGGCAGACACAACAGGATGTGTCTGGAAACGGTCACAGTACTGGGTGGCCTTGGCTCCTTGGAGGCCCAGGAGTCAACACACTGTTTAGACCCTCAGCGCTACCTGATTCCTTATGTCCCAGAGTAAAATACACCCTCTGTGAAGCCTGGATTCCCTCAATGTGGCCCACGAACACCCTCTACAGGGTATAAACTAGTCATTTCAAACCATTCCCAGAACAGGTGCTGGATACTGAGTACATAGTACTGAGTACCAAGTATCGAAAAGCACCAAACTGGGCTGGAGAGATAGCTCAGGGGTTAAGAGCAGTGACTGCTCTTCCAGAGGTCCTGAGTTCAATTTCCAGCAACCACATGGTGGCTCACAACCATCTACAGATGGATCTATTACAATGGGATCTGATGCCATTTCAATGTACTCATTGAATATATAAAATTAATAAACAAAATCTTTAAAAAGAAAAAAGAAAAGGAAAGCACCAAACCAGGAGCTGCTTAAGTTTTTGTCAATTTGACACAAACTAGGGTCATCTAGGAAGACAGAACCTCAACTAAGGAGCTGCCTCCTTCAGCACTGCTTCCAGGTAGTCTTTGGGACATCATCTAGATTAATTACCAATCCAGGAGGACCCAGAAGGACCCAGATCACTGTGGTGGTGCCACCCAGGGCAGTCAGGTTACCCTGGACTACCTAAGAGAGCAGGCTGAGCAAGCCACAGGGGGCAAGCCCCAAACCAAGGTTCTTCCACAGCTCCTGCTTTAACTCCTGCTTCCTGCCAGGCTCCCGCCTCGAGTTCTGGTTCTGACATCTTTCCGGGATGGGACAGTTATAGCCTGGAAGTGTAAGCTGAAGTACATCCTGTCCTCCCAAGTTGCTTTTGATCGTGGTATTTATCACAGCCACAGAAGGAAAGTTAATACAGGTTGTTTATTGGGGTGGAGAGAGTATGTGGGTGTGCACGTGTACATGTGGGTGTCCTCGCCTGTAGTAACATTGTGTGTGCATGTGTGTGTGTGTAAACACTCGTGTAAGTCAAAAGATGATGTTAGGTTTCTTTCTCAACTGCTTAGTTACTTTAGTTTTGAGGCATGGTCTCTCATTGATCCTGGAAGGTGACGTTTTAGATATATCAGTTGACCGGCAAGCTCCCAAGACTCGCCCTGCCCCCCATCCTGCAAGGCGGGGGTTATGTGCTTCAGGTAGATGCTGGAGACCCCACTCGGGCCTTCTCCACTGCACCAGCATCCCGACCCTCTGGTCGTTTCGTGAGACCATCTCACATGGTCTTACAAACTCACAGCAACCCTCCCTCCTGCCTCTGCCTCCCAAAGGTTGGAATCACTGGCATGAGCCATGCCTGGACACCTTAAACTTTATTAGTCTTAGAGATTTTGTTTTAGCAACTGCTTTCATGTTTATGAAGAGAAGGTGGGGCAGGAGTGGTGCGGAGTCAGTAGCAGAGCACTGGCCTACCACTAGCAAAGCCCCAGCCGCATCTCAGCATTGAAAAGACCAAACAATGGCGTAGGTTGTCAAGGAAACTCGGTGAGGTAAAAGCCCTTGCTGCACAAGCCTGGTGACCCAAGGTCCATCCTCAGAATCCATGTGAACGGACTTCACTGACCTCCACATGTGTGCCGTGGTACCTGCACTCCCCCACACATCATGTTCACATATGCAAGAAGACATTTTAAAATGCCTGCATTTATGCCGGCCTTCCTTGGGCTTTTGATTAGCTAATGAATTAATTAATTAATGACACTTAGGGGTTTCCTTTTTACTTTTTTTACTTGGGATTTTCTTGTTTTTATTTTAAAAAAGATTTTGTTTATTTATTATATATATAATGAGTATGCTGTAGCTGTCTTCAGAAGAGGGCATCAGATCCCATTACAGATGGTTGTGAGCCACCAGGTGGTTACTGGGAATTAAACTCAGAACATCTGGAAGAGCATTGGTGCTCTTAACCACTGAGCCATCTTTCCAACTCGGGATTTTCTTTTTTAACCTTATTATTTTTTACACATTGGTGTTTTGCCTGCTTGTCTGTCTGTCTGTACAAGGGTGTCAGATCCCTTGGAACTGGAGTTACAGACAATTGTGAGCTGGCACGTGAGTGCTGGGATTTGAATCCAGGTCCTTTAGAAGGGCAGCCAGTGCTCTTTAACCACTGAGCCATCTTGACAGTCATTTACTTGGATTTTTTTCCCAGGGGGTGGGGAGTTGTTTTGTTTTTTGTTTTTTCCCAAGACATGGTTTCTCTGTATAGCCCTGGCTGTCCTGGAACTCACTCTGTAGACCAGGCTGGCCTCCAACTCAGAAATCCGCCTGCCTCTGCTTCCCAAGTGCTGGGCTTAAAGACATGTGCCACCACTGCCCAGCTTACAGCTTGTGTCTTAATACTTTCATGCTTGTGCTGCAGGGGACAGGAGTGGGGACACGGCTCAGCGGGCCAAGTCATCGGCTGCCAAGCCTGATGACCTGAGTTTAATCCCCAGGGAGAAAACCAACTAGGAGGGTCATTTTCTTGATTAATGATTGATGTGGGAGCCCAGCCTACTGTGGGTAGTGCCATCCCTGGGCACATGAGCCTAGACTGTATAAGAAAGCAAACTGAGCGCGCCACCCAAACAAACCAACAAACAGTGTTCCGCCACAGTGGACTGTGAGTGAGGCGTACAGGGCAAAAGAAGCCTTTCCTTCACCACGCCGGATTTGGTCATGATGTTTATCACAGCCATAGAAAGCTTCCTGGTCCTCTTCCCTCACTCCCCAACTCAGTACCCCTCCCAGAGCCCAAGCCCGTGCTACCTAATGAAGAAGGTGCACAGGATGAAGATGACGAGGCCCACGATGCTTGGGGCATCCCACCACACTGTGCTGTAGTCCTCCAGGTCCACCTGGCCTGTTCCGTTTTTAGTGGGCAGGTGAGGGTTGCATTTTTGGTCTGGGGGAAGAAACACAGACATCTTGAACCTTTAGCTGACTGGATCTAGGAGTCATGGAACTTTAAGGACAGACAGAGAACTGTCCAAGAGGACAGACAGACAGACACACATACTTGACCTTCTAAGGCCCAGCAGCAGATAGTGCGTGGCAGATACAATGAAAGATAGACAATTCCAGGAGCAGATAAGACCCTTGTGCTCTCTCTCTCTCTCTCTCTCTCTCTCTCTCTCTCTCTCTCTCTCACACACACACACACACACACACACACACTGTGCCTCCAGCGTCCTGTCTTGTACTCACCAGGGACGTTGGACAGGGCAGACCAGGTGACAAACATTGTATACAAGGTTATGACGGAGGCTTGCAGCAGACCTGAGTTGGGCTGGGCATCCTGGTAATAGGAGTTCACAGGTAAGAGCCCAGGCCACTCAGCCCACCAGGTCAGTCACCACTCCTCCACTCCTTCCTACCCAAATCCGGAGCCCTGATTCTCTCTCTCTCCACACCCCAGATGACCCTTTCTTCTGCTTCTCCAGTTTGTACTGCTTCCCTTGCCTGTACCCCACTGTCACTCCAGACACCCCAACACTCAGCCTGCTCTCCAAACCTCTTCCCCTCCGTGGCTTTGAAACCAGACATATGCCTGGCCCCCCTCTCTGGGGGTGAAGGGGTGAGCGGGAGAGAGGGAAATAAGTCCCTGAGCTCCTGCCATGGTAACCCGTGACCTGCCAGCTCTCTGCCTTTGATCCACAGAGCTCTGCAACCCAACTCATTTTGTTTGGCCTTGACTCCTACGGATGGATTTTCCCCCACTCTGCACTCCATGCACAAGCTCTGGAGCCAGCCCTCCTTGGTTCAGATCCCAGCCCCACTGTTTACCAGCCTTGGCTAAGTCTCTTCTTCATCTTCTTTCTGTAGAAGGGTGTGTTTGAATGAGTGTGTATGTGTGTGTGTGTGTGTGTGAGAGAGAGAGAGAGAGAGAGAGAACATGCATGTGCATGTTTGGGTGTGTGAGTGTGTGTGTATATGTGTGTGTAAATGTTCATGCACATGTGCATGTGTGTATGTATGAAAGAGCATGTGAGTATATGCATGTAAGCATGTGTGAGTGTGCATGTGTGTATACATGTGTGTGAGTGTGTGTATGTGCATGTGTAGATGTGTATACGAGTATGTGCGTGAATGTGTATATGTGAACATATGGGTGTATGTGTGTACATGTATGTGAGAGCATACGTGTGTGTGTGTGTGTGTGTGCGCGCGCGCGCGTGTGTGTGAAAGAGTGTGAGGGTGAGTGTATGAGTGTGTGTGAATGTGTATATGAGTGTGAGTGTATGCATGTATGTGTGTGAGAGTATGTGTGTCAATGTGTGTGTGAGAGAGTGTATGTTTGTGTGTGTGTATGTGTGTGAGTGTGTGTGTATGTGTGAATGTGCGTGTGCATGTGTGTGTGTTTATGTGTGTGCGCGTGTGTGTGTATGTGAATGTGCGTGTGTGTGTGTGTGTGTGTTTATGTATGTGTGAGTGTGTGTGTGTGTGAGTGTGTGTGCATGCACATACATATGAAGGCCAGAGGACAATCTCAGCTGCTGTCCCTCAGGATCCATCTCCTTTGTTCTTTGTGACAAGGGTTCTGGGCAGAGCCTGGTGCTTGCCAGTTTGACTGGACTGGCAGTTCCTACCTCCCAGCTCTTGGGTTAAAAGCCTACCTAATCTCTTTGACTTGGTGCTGGGGATCAAACCCCAGGCCCTCATGCTGGTCCAGAGAGCACTTTACTGGCTGAGCTGTCCTCACCCCCTCTTACTCCTTACTCAGAGGTTGAGAGCACTGACTGCTCTTCCAGAGGTCCAGAGTTCAATTCCCAGCAGCCACATGGTGGCTCACAACCATCTACAATTAGATCTGGCGCCCCCTTCTGGAGTGCAACCATATAGGCAGGCAGAACATCTGCAAACCGATTTGCCCAAAGAGTAGGCTCACCTGGACCTTGGGCAGGACCGCAATGATGGAGACGCAGACACAGAAGGTGAGGTTGAGGCTGATGAAGACCTTCCCCTCATGGCAGGCACCAGACTCCGTGTAGTAGACGAACATCAGTGCCACAGCGGTGATGGACAACAGGTAGAAGAGGAAGGTGAAGAAGAAAAGGCCTGGCCAGGGGGGTGGGTGGGGGTGGGGGTGCAGAACAAAGCTCAGATCCGGGAGGCAGAGGGAGAAACACCCACACCTGAGGGCACTGAGCCGCTCTGCTGCCACAGGCCTCAGTTTCCCAAGGCAGGGAGTGGCTCCCCACGGTGCCTTTCTGAGTTCCTGTACCAATCCAACTCATAATGACTTGCATACTATGAGGAGGTGACGGTCACTCTGAGTACAATACAGACAAACAGGGCTGTAGAAGACATCACTGCACCTCTGTCATTCAAAATAATCTTCAGGGCTGGAGAGATGTCTGCAGCTCAGCATCCAAGAGCACTCTTTGCCCTCGCAGGGTTCAGTTCCCAACACCCACGTGGAGGCTTCCAACCATCCATAACTCTCGTCCCAGGGCATGTGACACCCTCTGCTGACCTCCACAGACACCAGGCACACACGCAGTGCACTGACATACACGTAGGCAAAGACTCATATACATAAAATAATCCAAACTAATTTGCTGATCAAGTCCTCAAGACTATATAGAATAATCCAGCTTTTATATTTCATTATATTTCATCTCTGTGTAAAGTTCAAGTTTGAGTTAGACAACTTCAACAGCCTTGTAGCTTGAATATGCTAAAATTTTGTAATTTAGAAAAATAGTTAGTAATAAACCCGTGCTCTAAAATATTCCATTTTCTAAAAGTCACATTGATGCAATTGTTGTTGCTGTTGCTGCTGCTGTGTTGCTGTTGCTTTGAGACAGGGTTTCTCTGTATAGCTCTGGCTGTCCTGGAACTCTCGTTCTGTAGACCAGGCTGGCCTCAAACTCACAGAGATCCACCTGCCTCTGCCTCCAGAGTGTTGGAATGAAACTATGTTCCACCACACCAGGACCTTTATTTATGTCTTTTGAGAGGGCGTGTACTTCATGCAGCTCAGTCTAAGCCTCCAACTCACTATTTAGTAGAGGCTGGCCTTGAACTCTTGACCCTGCTTTCTCCACCTCCCATATGCTGGGCTTACAGATGTGAGCATCATACCTAGCTTCTTTACTTTTAATTTTTAAACACTGATTATCCTGTATGTGTTAATGTGTGGGAGCACATGTGCCATGGCACACATGTGAAAGCCAGAGGACGACTCTGTGGATTCTCTGAGGGTTCTCTTCTCCCACATTTATGTAAGTTCTGGGGGTCACACTCAGGTCACTAGGTTTGTGTGACAAACACTTTCGCCTTATTGCCACTGTCATGGTTAACTTTAACTGTTAACTCTAGGTTGTAGCACAACCTAGAGTCACTTGAGAAAGGAGTCTCAAATGAAGAGCTGCAGGAGGCCAGGGTCTGTGGGAGATTGCCTTGCTCATTAACTGATGTAGGAGGGCTCAGCCCACCGTGGGCAGCTCCATTCCCTAGGCAGGAGGTCCTCAGCTATGTAAGACGACTCATTAAGTGTAAGCCTTGAGCAGCCAGTTAGCAACATATTTCTGTGACTTCTTCCTTCTTTTCTTTCTTTTTTCTTTTTTCTTTTCTTTTTTCTCTACAGGTTTTCTCTGTAGAGTTCTGGCTATCCTGGATGCTCTATAGAGCAGGCCAGCCTAGAACTCAGAGGCCTGCCTCTCCCTCCCAAGTGCTGAGATTAAAAGCATGCACTACCACTGCCCAGCTCACAGCGTGCCTTTTGTGTGGATTCTGAGAGTATAAACTCAGGTTGTCATATTTTCGAAGAGCAGTAAGTGCTGGCTGAGCCTTTCTTGCAGACTTACAATAAGTGCAAGAGATTCAGCAGGGCAACCTGTTGCTAGGATCTCAGTGACCACTTATGGTTGAGCCACCACCAAAATCTCCTGGCCCGTTCCCTGCTGTGTGCAGTCTGTGCTACAGAGGTTATTGACCTCACCCCCTCAGGGCCCCTCAGGTGGCTCCCCACAATCCTCAGTCTCTTCCTCCACCCCTCCCCAAACGTCCTCAACTCCAGACCCTGATGCATGAGAGACCTGGCCCCTCAGTGTGGAGGCCAGCAGGGCACTGACCTGCGTACCAGGCTGGAGAGTCACACTCCTCCGCCTTACACAGCCAGCGCTGGTTCCAGGAGTGGGCAAAGTCAACGAACAGGATCAGCTGGATGAGGATGAAGAGGAAGGAGCCCACGACACCGAAGTAGAACCAGACTGCGGGGAAAGAGCTGTGAGGCGGGGGCTGGGGCCGCAGAGCAGCTGTGGGGACGGCAGGGCCCTGGGGTTTCTAGCACAGCTTCAGTCAGGTGTTCTTTCTCAAACACACAGACTCGTTCAGTAGTTCTCCCATGCCAGACTCTGCATGGGGGACACCCAGAGAAGTACAGTCCCCCTCTCACAATTGACTAGTGCTGAAGCCAGAGGGTCCCCCACCCTGAGTTACCCTAGGGCATCAAAGCCAAGCATTACAAGGCTATCTAGAGAAGGGAATGTCGAGGACCAGCTGCCACCTGGAGTCAGTGAAATGCCAAGGCAAAGAGCCACCCACCCTCCCACCCACCTACCCTCCCACCCTACCACCCTCCTTCCTGCCCCTCCCTTCCACGGTCCCCGGAGCCACCTACTCTTGGGAAAGGAGCCATCAGGGATGTAGAAGGCACCCACGGTGATACCCACAAGGATCAGGAATTTAAAAAACCAAAACCTGCAGGAGAAATGAAGAGTGGAGCTGAGTGGTGGGCGGCGGGGACATACAGGGCCGGCGCAGAGGCAGCCTAGAAACTCCACCCCAAGAAACAGGTCCTGGGAGAGGTGAAGGGCCTTCCTGGTGATAGATATAGGTGCTTTCCCTCTCCGAGAAAAAGCCTGGAGCTCAAACCAGTGGGAAGAACCAAGCAATGAGACTGTAACTAAACTGCTGTGTGAGCTCAGGCAAACCGCTACCCTCTCTGAGCTTTTTCCTCATTTGAAAAATGGATGTTAGTAGGGGTTGGAGATAGCTCAGTTGGTGAAGTGGTTGCCATGACGACTGAAATTTGATCTCCACTAACCACATAAAAACCCAGACCTGCTTGTCCCTGGGGACTGACTAGACAGGCTATTAGAATCAACCCCAGGTGAGAGACTGTGTTTGGCTCCTAGGAACAGCTGAAGCTGACATCTGGCTTTTAATGAGTCTGAGGGTGGAGTCTAGAGCTCTCTGGGGACAGACAGAGGAGAGGAAAGCCCTCCAGGGAGTGTGCCAGGGTGTACGTGGTCGCCCCTCACCCATTCTGGATGGCTGCTCGCGGGTCCCGGCTACTGCGGACACAGATCATTAACAGCATGAAGAAGAAGAAAAAGGCTGCCGTGGCGAAGCACATCCGGTAGACAGCGCGGAAACCCAGCAGGGAGCCGCAGTCCAGGGGGCCCTGCAGGACCACGGGTTGCTGGGTCCTGTCCTCACACACCCAGGGCAGCTATGGAGACAACAGGAAAGATTGAGGGCCCCCATGCACCAGAACCCTGTAGTCTGCCATCAGGTCTGAACCTGCCTCCATCTCCAAGTTTCCCATCCCGTGCTGTTCTGAACACTAAGAAAGGCCACCCAGGTCCCTAGCCCATCACAGCTCCGGTTTAGGGGACCATTTCCCTGCCATCTCCGCCCTCCCTGCCCACCCCCTATCTCAGTACTGCGACGTGTGAAGCCCCGCTTCCCAGAATGGGCTCCCCCCTCCGGAACCCTCGAGAGGGTTGGTCTCTCTACGGACTCTGCAGGGATCCACACTAATGGCACTGGCCAAGACAAGATTCCCACTCTGGGCTTCAGCACTCCGGGGGAGACGCACTCCCAGGACCTGCCTGTAGAGGGCAGTCGTGATGAATAAAATTCTCCGAGATCCACCCAGTGGGAGGTTCAGGTGTCCTCTCACCCCTGCTACTGACACACCATCAGTACCTGAAACTTCAACCACGTTACCTGGCCTGTGGAGGGCGCGGCGATCCGGGCGCCTCCCAAACCCCTCCCCGACACTCACCTTGTAAAGCTGACTCTCCACTCCGGGGCTCAGCATGATGATGGACACCAGCACCCCCAAGAAGAGGAAGCCGGTGAAGAGGAGGCGGCTCACCGTGGAGTTGCGGGTTGAGGGGCAACAGCCGCATAGGATGCAGGGTGCAGAGCCGCAGAGGCAGGATGCCTAGGGGAGACAGAGAACGGTAGCCTCGTTAGTCCCCTTCCCCACGTGGGCACGCAGCACCCACCAGCAGCCATATCAAGTCTGATGAGCTGGGGAGATGACCCCATTCAATCTTCTAGCCAGGGACTAAAACTGAATCCATACAGGACGGGCCACAAGCCTGTAGGCAGCAGAAGAGGGCTGGGGTCACACTGTTTATCGCTTAGGTGGAGGGAGTGGTTAAAAAAAAAAAATCCAGAGGAATAGAGAGATGGCTCAGCGGGTAAGAGCACTGACTGCTCTTCCAGAGGTCCTGAGTTCAATTCCCAGCAACCACATGGTGGCTCACAACCATCATAATGGGATCTGATGCCCTCTTCTGAAGACAGTGTACTCACATACATTAAATTAACTAATTAATTTTTTAAAAAGAAGGAAATCCAGAGGGCCAGCTGTCACTGATGAATGACCTGTGTGACCTGTCACTCAACCTCTGATCCCAGATGATCTTCCATAAAAAGGGGAGAGGGAGTCACAACAGTAGGGACTCTACAGGTAATTGTGAGAACAAAGCAGGAACGTTTAAAACTGGTTTATGTTTGTTTGCTTGTTTTTAAAGAAGTTTTTTGGGAGGTTTTTTGGTTTTTTTTTTTAAAGACTTTTTTTTAAGATTTACTTATTTTGTATATGTAAGTACACTGTCACTATCTTCAGACACATCAGAAGAAGACATTGGATCCCACTACAGATGGTTGTGAGCCACCATGTAGGCACTGGGAATTGAACTCAGGACCTCCGGAAGAGTAGCCATTGCTCTTAACTGCTGAGCCATCTCTTCAGCCCTGTTTGATTTATAAGACTTATTTATTTTATGTACATTGATGTTTTGTTTGCATCTACATCTACAGACCAGAAGGCATTGGACTGGATCCCTTACATCCAATGGTTGTGAGCCGCCATGTGGGTGCTGGGAATTGAACTCAGAACCCCTAGAAGAGCAGCCAGGGGTGATGTCTCATACCTGTAACCCTTGGACATGAGGTTGATCAAGATGTTCAAGGCCAGCCTCGGCTACATAATGAGTCTGAGGCCTACCTCAGGCAGACAGACAGACAGACAGAATGCAAGCCCCTTGAAAGACCTGTCTCTTCCCCAGTTCATTTTTCTCTATGACTCTAATGTTCGTTGTAGGTTTCTTGTAACACAGATGGAATTTTTTTTGTCTGCTTTGTTCACAGGGCCAGACCCAGACACAGTGCCAGGAACCTATTAGAGAATCATAAACTATGCGTTCAATGCACGCAAAGTATCCAGCAAAGAACCAGAGACATGTTAAGACAGGCATTCAAACATCTGGAACTGAGACTTCTCTGCAGCTGTTTTCCCTGGGGCTGACCCCATTCTGGACAGCAGAGGGCGACATAACGTTTCCCATCATCCACAGTAGAACCTGTAGCCTTCCTGGGCTGACCACTGAGAGGCTAGGGAGGCTCTACCATAACTGAGTCAACAGAGAAGAGACCCGCTCCTCTGCAAAGTCAGTCCCTTCAAGCACAGGCCTTGAGGAAACAGCTTCTCTGGACAGCACGAACAGTCCAAGTCCTTACACAGGTAAAGAACCCGAGAGCAAAAGTCGTTGGTGGATCTTAAGACCTTATAGCAAGCGTTGCCTGCATTTAATAAACTATTCGTGCTACTCAGAGATGCGCATTTCTGTGACAGAGCAAACCAGGCTGGTTTTGACTGGGTAATGGCAAGTCCTAGAAGGCCTCCCTGAGGCAGTGACTTAAGGAGAGGGCTTAAAGGATCAGTAGGCAATGGTAGGCCCAGAGGGGAAAGCCTTCCTGCCCAGGACATCTGGGGCAGGAAGATGGAGAAGGCACGGTGTGCCCTCTGACATGCTAATTGGACCAGACACGCAGCCTGCCCTAGGGACCCTGGTTTTCATCCACAGGACAACAGACATCCTCTGAGGGTACACAGCCCCCGGCTGCAGAAATGACCTCACCCTTAGGGTCAGCTTGGCTGACTGAAGCTTCTGAGGCTTCCGTTAGGGGCACAACACTGTGTTGCTGCCTCCCCATCTGCCTCTTCTCTCAGACTGAAGCCTCCCAGGAAAAACTCTCTGTCACTCACAAAGCCAAGTGCAACAAGGAATGCAGCACACAAAATTATTCAGTCACAGGCTCCACCGTTCCAGCAAATTCCAGCCACACCTTCCAGTTGTTCCCCGAAGCCCCGCCTCCTAACTATAGCCATTTTTGGGTAAGCCTGAGAGATGTCTCATCTTACACATGAGGATAAAGGTTAAGGGCTTAGCAGAAGTCAGACGGCCATACCAGCACAGCACTGAGGCTGGGGGTTAGAAGTGATCGGAAGGGTTAGCTAAGCGCAGGGCGGGCGGAAAGCGCTCCCTCCATCCATGCACAGCATGCTTCCCATCTGAAAAAGGCAAACTGATGCAGGGCAGAGCCATGCACTCCCAGAATCCCCAGCACGCAAGAGCCCAAGAGCTGAGAAAGAGAACCATCAGTTTTAAGACCAAGTTGAGCTAAAATAATGCATTTGAAGCTATCCCACTCACCCCCTTCACCACCCCAAAAGTTTCATATGACCAAGGCCTGTAAGTCAGCCTAGGAGACTGTGCCACCAGAGGCCAGGCCTTTCACAGACACACCATTGTTTGCACGGCGAGAACAAACCCCTCCCACCTCAGGTGCATGGTTCCATTAGGTTCCACCTCTGGCCTGGTACACTTTCTCTTTGTGGCCTGGAACAGATGTGCTACCGGTTCTGGTGAGATGCCGGCTCAGTTCACTCTGATTCATAGAGGTCAAAACCCAGATGCTCCTCCAGGGGCTTCTGATACCTGAAACCTCAGCATGTCTGTGGCCTCACACATACTCAGAGGGCCCAGGTTAAGAGAGACGAAGGCCCAGTACAGTGATTCCCAGCACACAAGCCCACCCCATATGATCTGCATCCCCACCCTGGCTCTGTCTGGACCAGATTCTGTCTGAACTGCTTCCTATAGACACCCTGACCTCTGCATAGGAGAGAGAGAGACACAGGAGCTCACAGGAACACGGGAAGTACAACAAGGCAAGACACAAGAGGAGGAGGCTGAGCAACACCATTCTGTGTGGGTGACCAGGTGAAGTCTGGTCTAGATATCCACTAGAATGTCAACATAACTCTTAAAAAGGAAAAGCTAGGGGGCTGGAGAGATGGCTCAGCGGTTAAGAGTACTGACTGCTCTTCCAAAGGTTCTGAGTTCAAATCCCAGCCACCACATGGTAGCTCACAACCATCTGTAAGGAAATCTGACGCCCTCTTCTGGTGTGTCAGCTACAGTGTACTGACTTATAGTAATAAATAAATCTTTTAAAAATGTTTTTAAAAAAGGAAAAGCTAGGTGTGGCAGGGCACGCCTATAAACCCAAGCAACTGGAAAGCAGAAACATTCAGGGCCAGCCTGGGCCACACAGTGAGATGTGTCACAAATAAATAAATGAATTCCAGCACATGCTACAGCCTGCAGGGCACGGTTCCAGTTGACACAATCCAAGCACAAAGGACATGCGTGGTAAAAGGAACCAGCTGAATCCACTGAGGAGGTATCAGCGAGCTGGCGCGGGGACCCGGGATGGAAGAACAACACACACAGGGGCTTCCGTCTACGGAGCTGAAAAGGCGCTGCAGACGGTGCTGGCGATGGCAGCATCTCAGTGTGAACAGCCGGATGTTCTTGAACTGCAAGAAAAGCAGCTAAAATAAGGCCAAGGGAGGCCGAGGCAGGAGCTCCTCTGCCTGAGGTCAGTCAGGGTCACATACAAAGCTTTGGTTTAGATCCTGGGTGAGGCGGTTCACACCTGTCCTCAGGAGGTAGAGACAGGAGGATCATCCCCAGGTCATCCTCAGCTACTTTGTGAGTCTGAGGCTAACCTGGACTACATGAGACCCTGAAGGAGTAGGGAGAAGAGATAAAAAAGGCAAGAGGGGAGTGGGAGGGGAAGGGAGAGGAGAAAAAAGAAGAGGAAAAGAAAGGAAAAGAAAGGAGAGGAGAGGTGAGGAGAGGAGAGGAGAGGAGAGGAGAGGAGAGGAAAGGAAAGGAAAGGAAAGGAAAGGAAAAAGGAAAGGAAAGGTGGGTGGCAAGCCGTTTCACCTCCTTGAACCTGCTGCCCCCGCTGGGAAGAGACTACAGCTTGTAGGCCCTGGGCACTTGCCTTGTGCACGATGCCTTTAGCTTCAATACCCAGCAACGCAAACTGACAAAGCTGGAGGTGATGGTCCTGTGAGTCCTCCCAGAACTTGTTCACAAGTTCAAGGCCATCCTCAACTACATGAGTTCAAGACCAATCTGAGCTATGTAAGATCCGGTCTCGAGAAAACAAATTACCAAGAAAGAGGGGGGAGAGCAAGAGGAGGGAGGGGAAGGGAAGGGAAGGACAAAACAGTAAGTAGAGGCAGCAACCACAAACACTGTATCTTCAGGACTTCCAGGGTGGCTGGAGTGGTACTAGGCGGTAGCCTCTGTCCTCAAAGCCTATGCCAGGGAGTTTGGATTTCCCCTCAAAGGCGATGGGAACTCACTGCCAAGAAAAATGACAGCAGATTTATCCTTCGTGACAGAACTGTGGTCCAGAATGAGGAGGCAGATGGTGGAGCAGGGGTGCAGAGAGTCACTGGCTGCTCTCAGTCACCCAGAAGAGAGAACTGACGTCAGGAGACAGGGTGGCAGTGGCAGTTACCATCGGGTACCAGAACTGGCAACATCCACTCTGACAAACCACTTGCCTGGGCTGGGTCATTTAACGAGACAGCCTAAGATAAATGACAAGGTCTTTAAAGACTAAAACAAAGACCAAAGATCCCAATGGTAGGCATTATACTGTATAACATATGATAAGTGTTTCATCAGCATTTAAAAGCCAAAACCTTGCACGGGGGTGCACCCTACAGCCTCCACAAACCACACTTCCACTGCCTGAGCCACTCCAGCCTCCAATGGCAGAGAGAGAGGCATCTGGAGGGTTCCAAGGAGGGTTCTGAGCCATCTTGGTGCTAACTCTTTCAACTTTGACCTGAGGATCTCTCTCTCTCTCTCTCTCTCTCTCTCTCTCTCTCTCTCTCTCTCTCTCTCTCTCTCTCTCTCTCCCCCCCCCCCATCCCTGGACTCAGTGTCCTTATCTATGAAATGAGCTCTTGGGCAGACACTAGCTTGGCCAAGCTCAGGCTCTGTACGTAGACAGCCCTGAGTTTCGTGGTGCCTCTGGTATTCCCACTTCCTCATTGGCAGTCCTCAGCAATTCGCCACCGTGTGGTGTTTATGGCTTGGCGACTACACGCCAGCTTAATGCAAAATTCGTCCCTGGACCCCTCTCCGTCCTGTTTAATTTCTATACCAGTAAGGGGTGGGTCCTGTTGTTCCTCTGATAGACATAGAGAGGATTATGTGCTGCCCACGGTAGGAGATGGGAAGATGCCAAGCCAGGGTTTGAGCACTGTCCCTCAAATGCACAACCCTCCTCCCGAAAACTGAGGGCTGTCTAGGCTGTCCAGGCTGTGTGACTCATCCAGATGTGTGACTGTGTCCAGATGTGTGACTCATCTTCTGTGATCCCAGTCCTCCTCGAAGGCAGGACTCACCTGTCCAGCACCAATGCCTGGCAGAAGTGGTCATCTCAGTCACAGCCAGGAGAACACAAAAATCTCCCATCAACCCAGGCACCCAGAAACACCTGAGGTCTTCCCATCTTTCCATCAGAACTTCTCCTGGGTCCAGAGAAACAGCTCAGTGGTTAAGAGTGCTTGCAGCCCTCATGAGGAGCAGAGTTCAAATCCCAGAGCCCATGTAACATCACGGGGCTCATGAACACCTGCAACCAAACTTCTGGGCAGAATGGAGGCAAGAGGAGAGCTGGAGCTAGCTGGCTTCCCACCTAGCCAAGAAGACCCGCCCCCAAAGAAAAAGGTAGAGAGGCATCTGACACTCTTCTGGCTGCTGTAGACACACGTATGTGCATGCACATATGCTTGCACATGCATTCACACATACAAATAAATAAATCTTTAAAACTTTCACTCCTGGGCTGGAAAGATGGCTCAGTGGTTAAGAACACTGCTCTTCCGAAGGTTGTGAGTTCAAATCCCAGCAACCACATGGTGGCTCACAACCATCCGTAATGAGATCTGATGCCCTCTACTGGGGTGTCTGAAGACAGCGACAGCGAGCAAGCCAGAGGGAAAAGAAAAAGTGTCTGAAGACAGCTACATTGTACTTACATATAATAAATAAACAAGTCTTTAAAAAAAAACCTTCACTCCCATGGGGCAACTTGTCATGGAAGTGGGGTGCTGCTGACACTAAGGAGAGTCTCCCTGCTCCACCTAATATTGTTTTGCTGTGAGGAAATCACTGACTCTAGCTGATCCAGCTTCTCCATCTGCAAAATGGGGATGGATTCTCTGAGACAATTCCCAGGCACAGGACTCAAGGTAGGATGATCAGAAACTCTGGATCCTTCTTTTCACTCGTTTTAAATTTTAACTTTTAGTTTTTGGTTTTTCAAGACAGGGGTTCTCCATGTAAGCTCTCACTGTCCTAGAACTCACTGTGTATGTAGACCAGGCTAGCCTCAAACTCAAACACCTGCCTCTGCCTCCCAAGTGCTGGGATTAAAGGTGTGTGCCACCAACACCCGGCAGGAGCCTGCCACCGTTGCCCAAGTCTTTGCCCATACTAGGCAAGTACTCTATCAGCTGAGTCACAAACTCAGCCAGAAATGGGTATAATATCAACTACATCACTGGAGCCTCTGAAGATTAATCAAAAGGGCACATATAGAGGTGACAGTTACTGTTGATTGTCAGTTTGACAGGATACAGAACCATCTGAGAGACAGGCCTCCAGGCATGTCAGTAAGGGGTATCTAGATTAGTTACCCAAGGCGGGTAGACCCATGTAAATGCAGATGACATCATTCCGTGAGCTAGAGTCCAGCCTGAAGGAAGAGAGGGAGATCTGAGCACAAGCATCTCTCTCCCTCTGCTTCCTGACCGTCGGGGTCTTGTGACCAGTGACCTCAGGCTCCTGCTACAAAGGCTGCTCTGCCTTAATAGACAGACCCCTCAAATCATAAGAAAGATAAACCCTCTCCTCTGTAAGTTGCTTTTGTTGGGCATTTTGTTGCAGCAAGGAAAGTAACTATAAATAAGATATTTATAAATAAGTATCTTGCTGGTCGGAGTCACAAGTAGCTCAATCTGAGTCACAAGGTAGCTCAATCCCTGGGTGCCGACCTATAACAAGGATAGAGTGAGTGGTGGCCATTGTCGCATGGTCACCACAGGATAGCAGTGCCAGAGGGCTTCCTGGAGGATCAGTGGGACAGTATGATCCAGGGTACTAAATGTCAGAGGAACCGGGCGGTGGTGGCGCACGCCTGTAATCCCAGCACTCTGGGAGGCAGAGGCAGGCGGATTTCTGAGTTCAAGGCCAGCCTGGTCTACAGAATGAGTTCCAGGACAGCCAGGGCTATCCAGAAAAAACCCTGTCTCGAAGAAAAAACAAAAACAAAAACAAACAAACAAAAAAATCCAAATGTCAGAGGAAACAAAGCCAGGGGCGGGTCCTTTACAGATGTTAGTCACTAGGTAGCTTCCAGTTCTCCCCCAGAATGTGGTGGGGGTATGAGTTAGAGAAGACACCTGAACCAAGAGTGAGGGTTTTTTTGTTGTTGTTGTTTTGTTTTTGTTTTTGTTTTTTGTTTTTGAGACAGAGAATATATATCCCAGGCTTGCTCGACAATCACTATGTGGGTGAAGCTGATCTTGAACCTCTGTCTCTACATTTTTTTTCTTGGTTTTTTCGAGACAGGGTTTACATTTTTTTTTCTTAAAAGACTTTATTTATTTCATGTATACGGGTACACTATAGCTATCTTCAGACACACCAGAAGAGGGCATCACATCTCATTACAGATGATTGTGAGCCACCATGTGGCTGCTGGGAATTGAACGCAGGACCTCTGGAAGAGCAGTCAGTGTTCTTAACCTCTGAGCCATCTCTTCGGCCCCTGCCTCTACATTCTGAATACTGCACTACATCTGGCTTCAGACTCTTAAAATTTATTTTAGATATTTTTATGCGCATGCGTACATGCACACCGTGCCCAAGGGGATCAGAGAGATCACCATATACCTTGGAATTGGAGCTACAGATGGTTGTGAGCCGCCACGTGGGTGCTGGGAACCCAACCTGGGGTCTCTGGACCAGCAGCCAGTGCTCTTAACCAGCTCCCTGGCTTCAGATTTTAAAGCTGACTGAATCCCCTGTGCTTTCACTGTGTAACCTGCTGAGCTAACTCCCCGTGAGCTGAGGCTCCGAGCAAGGCTGGCTGGCCTCAGCTCTGTAGACTGCAGACTGGGTGACTCAGAGCAGTTCTTGGCTCTGTTCTCCAGATGGAATTCTCCACCTATGCCTCCTCCAGGGTGACAACCGCTCCCACAATGCCCACTCACCGTACCCAGGAGCTGGGTGGCAGTTCCCACCTCTCATCTGCTCATATCACCATGAGTATACCAAAGGAGGTACCGCCGTGTGGCCTTCAGCTCATGCATGGAGAGATCAAGATATAAGGGTTGGCCCAACTGCTCTCACAAGCCCTCTCCCAGGAGGGCAAGGGTAACCAGGCAAGACCAGATGGGAGGGAATCTTATGGTCTGTGAGTGGGAAGCTCTCCCTCCCTAACCAGGAAGCAAACATGTCCCAGGAAGGATATGAGCATCAGTAAGCAATAGCCTTACTCTGGTCTCCTGTTCAGGCTAGAGCAACACACACACACACACACACACACACACACACGCTTGCTTCAGTGGAAAGAGAGGCCCAAGAGAGGACAAGAACTGTGTCCAGGGACCCATACCACCGCCTCCCCAGCCTGAGCTCACCCTCAGAAAATGGCTACAAAGAAAACCTCTAGCTGCTCAGCTCTCTCCTGGGCACCCGCTCCTAACACGCACACAAATCAGGGACAAAGGATGCAAATCCTAAACCTTCCTTCTGCAGCCAGCGCCGGAGCCCCTCTCCGCCCCTCTTTGTGTGGGGCCAGAAAGGGGGGGGGGAGCTGTCTGAAAGAACCTCAGATTTAATGAGGGGTGGGAGGGGAGAAAAGGGGGCTGGGAAAGTAGGGGCCTCCCGGCCCGGTATGGCTGAATCCCCTCTCCTAGGCTGCCCCAAAACAGAGCTGGCCACCGGCCTGGTCCCCAACAGTGGCGACCAGGTGGGCATACGCAACCTCCTTCGATTTCTGGGTCTTCCCAAATCCAAAGTTTGGCACAGGTAGTCAGTGACAACCGACACCAACCTCGCTCAAGAGCGGGATGGGAGAGTGTGTGGGGGGGCTTCTTCCCACCCTTCCCACCCAACCCCCATCCCCTTTCCAGCCTGAGCCGAAGGGAAAGGGTCCAGCGCTTGCAGGGGGGAAGTGCCCTAGAGCGAGCGGGCCGGATTGCGCGCCGAGAGAGGATGCAGACAGAGCCCGAACCCTAGAGATGTGAATGGGACAAACACAAAAGAACAGACTGACCAGGCGACAGAGGCAGACAGAATGACGGACTCTCTGCCAGAAAGATAGAAACGTAGGCACAGCGGGGCCGGGACCCTGCCAGTTACACAAAGAGTCCCGCGCCCCGGAGAGAGACGTGCCACGCACCCGGGGGGCGCTCTGAGCTGGGGAGTGCGCAGTGGCCGCGGGGCTCTCCGCACCCGCTGCCGGCCTCGGTGTCCCGGTTCCCTGAGTGGCGGCGCCGAAGGCGCTGGGCCGCGCCCCACCCCTCCCCCGCGGTCACCCGAGCCGCGACACCAGCTGTCCGGCGCACGGCGGCCGAAGCTGAGCGGCTGCGGGATGAGGATAAGAAGGGCACCGGTGGGGGCCCCAGAAAGGCAAGTTTGGAGGAAGCAAAAAGAAGAAAGTACTTGGAGGAAGAAGGTAGAGGAAAAAGTGAGCGGGGCCGCGGCAGGGACCGGGTGGACACTCACGCAGCTGAGCAAGGAGCAGGCCCCCAGACAGGCCCCCATGGCGTTGCGGGGCGCGGGGCGCGGGGCACCAGCCTTGGATCCCGGATCCGGTGGGACTCCAGGCGCTTGGCTGGCCCCACCCCAAGCCCATCCCCGCCCCGGCCCCGCCCCACCTGCCGAAGTCGCTCGTCACTTTCCGGCGAGGCTCGGGGCCTCCTAGGACTCACCTGGGACAGGTGCTGGCGCCAGACTTTTCCTACAGTGGTTGAGATAGGGAAAAGTCCAGCAACGATGGGGGCACAGCCCAACCCAACTCTGAGCTAGGATTGTATACTGAACCAGAGTGAGGATTTGGCAATATATCCGGATTTGAACTTCACAAGGGCCATTGTGTGACCGACCCCATAATACTGTCACTGTTAGAGGACATTAGAGGCAGTCTTCTCTTGGATCTTGGCGCCAAATGATAAATTACTAGATAAAAGGGGATAATAATGTAGCTAAGTCTGCAGTGTTCACAGAGCATGCAGGGCCTGAATTTGATCCACATGAAACTGGGCACAGTGGCTCATGCTGTAACCCAGTACTCAGGAGGCAGAAGCAAGAATCACAATTTCAAAATCATCCTTGGTTGCATAGCCAGGTCTATCTAGGTCAACCTGGGCTACATGAGATTCTGTGGAAGGAAAGGAGATGGAAGAAGGAAGGAAAGGAAAGAGAGACAGAGGGAGGACCGGAGAAGGCTACTTTGCTTCTCTGAGCCTCAGTTTCCCCTATTGAAACCAAAGGTGCTTGCCTCATGGGGCTGTTAGAACACACAGCAAATGTCCCATGAATAAGAGCCGCATCATTCCCATCCCTGTTAAGGCCCCAGCTTCGTCCTTATTCAGAGCCCTCCTCTCCATCCACCTGGTCTTCAAACTACTGGCCCCGTCTTAGACCACACAGACACACACACACACAGATATACAGACACACAGAGACAGACACACAGACACACACACACATGAGAGAGAAAGACAGACAGACACACAAAGTGATAGACATACACAGAGAAAGAGAGACAGATACATGCTCAACACTACACACACACATACACATGAGAGACAGATACACAGATAGACATGCACACAGAAAGAGACAGATACACACAGAGACAGATACACAGACAAACACACACACACACACACACACCACTCAGCACTCCTCCCTCTTTATCCGTGTGCAACCATGACCTCCTAGCTAAGGAGGTCACTGGGTGGGAGAGGGCATCCGGGCAGGTGTGAGACGCAGCGGCAGAGTTCTGTAATTATGGTAGCTCGCCCCAGCCTGCTCCCCCATCAACTCTAGACCAGATAATGTTAGGGAAGGAAGTCCATAGGTTTGGCTGGCCCCAGGGGCCAAAGATCCGGCCTAACTGCTTCCCCGGGTGATTCACACAGCCTGGCTGAGCTGGTAATTGTGCCAGGGCTGTTCTGCAAATACCCCGCACTTTCCCTCCTCCACACATCAGCCCACCCACTGCCTTCTTCCTGAAAGTCCTTCTCCTTGTCCACCTGCGGTGCCTTCAAAGTGTTGCTCACATCCCACATCTTCTAGATGAAGAGAACCATGACCACGGCCCACGACCCAGCCTGACTGGAAACGAACCTCTGCCCACTTACGGAATGACACATCTAGAACAGCAGACCTCACATATAATTCACCCTAGCAGAGCCCAAGCAAGAGCCACGCGCTTTCGTGGCACCGTCTGAGTCCGTGTCTGTCC
Organism: Apodemus sylvaticus; assembly: GCF_947179515.1. NCBI lineage: Eukaryota > Metazoa > Chordata > Mammalia > Rodentia > Muridae > Apodemus > Apodemus sylvaticus. Next base: position 143,951,333 of record NC_067474.1, read on the forward strand.
TGAGAAGGATTCATTCCCTGCCCCAGTTCACACATGAGGAAACGGAGGTTCGTGTTATTGGTAAACTTAGCACTGGCCGAACGCTGGTTGTGGTCACAGAAACTGCTGCATTGTTGCTCAGATCCACACAGCTCAGACAGGGTTGAGCTAGGAGGCCATCACAGGTGGCCTTGACCTCAGCTCCCCAAAGCCTGTCCTTAGCCGTTTATACCTCTCTTGGAAAGTAGAAGAGATGAAAAACAATGTGACCCTCCCCATCCCCTCTGGCTGTACCCTCGATGCACAAGAAGGATACACAGAAAGGCGGGATGCTTGCTGAGTGGATTTGTGAGCTGCTTCCTCATTCCGCTGTGACAACATCTGACCCAACGGCCCCACACAGTCACCTTACACACATGTCTGCCCTCAAAGCCTGAAGTGCTACCCACCTTCTGAATATGCCCATGCCAGGGTCTGCTCCTTTCCCCATCAACTGGGTTTTCCACCTACAACATCTCCTTTCCATAACCCAGCAAGATACAGAGGGGTAGCGCCTGGGGTCCTTATGCTGCCCCAGCCTCCCAGAGCCTATGTCATCCTGAGGACACCTCCTTCCCCTTCCCTGAAGTAGGCCTGGTTTTTCTGCATAACTCTACAACAGGTATGAGCATTTGAGAACATGGGCTAAGAAGTAATCGCTTTTTGAGGTGGTGAGGTGGTTGAGGCAGGGTATCTCTGTGTAGCTATGGCTACCTAGAACTTGCTTTGTAGATCTGGCTGACCTCAGACTCACAGAAATCTGCCAGCCTCTGCCTCCCAAGTGCTGGGATTAAAGGCAAGCGCTAGTTGGGCAGGTGCTTTCTGAGAGGGGAGGGCCTTAGCTTAGCTGCAGCATAGAAAGAGCCCCCTTGGTTTTAGGCTGGAAAATTTCCCAACAGAATACTGTGCTGTCATGGTCCTGACTTTACCCCTGCCTGAGACAGAGGCAAGCTAGGCTTTGGAATCCCCCTGCATCACCCTGTAGGGAGGGACCAGCCCTGTGCAAACTACTCACTGTGTAGTCCTGTCCAGGTCCCGCCGCCTCCTCCTTCAGCCTCACACTTCTCATCTGTAAAATGGAAACAATCATTTTGCTCTGGTTATCTTGGGAGCTGTTGAAGACAGCTATGATATCAGGAAGTGGATCAAGCTAGGAGGTGGTGGCACACGCCTTTGATCCCAGCACTCAGGAAGCAGAGGCCAGTAGATTTCTGAGTTAGAGGCTAGCCTGGTCTACAGAATGAGTTCCAAGATAGCCAAGGCTACACAGAGAAACTTTGTCTCAAAAAACAAACAAACAAACAATAACAACAAAAACCACAGGGGTGTTGAACACTTGGTTGCTTGGCAACCTCAGCCCAACAGCCTCTCCCTCAGTCTTAAACCTCCTGTATGAGACTAGAATAACTCTGTCTCTCACACCTCCAAAGACAAGATCACAGTTAGCAGCTGTGTGACCATGACAAGTCTCCCAGCCTCTCCAATCCTCACGGGATTGCTAGGATGCTGGATTCAGTTCTTCCACTGAATGGCACAGAAACCAGAACCACTGAGAAAAATTTGCCAGGGTCATTTGGTCCATCCCCCTGTGTGGTCCATGCTCATCTCCCTAGTGCCTGTGGGAAGCAAGCCTTGGCTTCTATGTGCTCTTTGTCCCAGGGTTCTCTGATCTATTATTCCTGGACTTTTCAAATATGAAATACAGGAACTAAATCCTCCCCAAGCCCTTGGTGCCCCCTAACTCCCCACAGTTCTCTGGCCCCCAATCAGCTCACCATCCTCCCGTCCATGAGGACTCAGACGTGCTCCCGTTTTTTGAGGCTCTGTCCCCTGGGCCTCCAATCTCTGCACTGGCCTCTACTTCCTGCTTTTGACCCATTTAGGGAGTAGTGAAGGAGGCCATCCCTCATGAATATGCATGTAGGGTAATGAGGGCTTGGGATTGGGGGAGCACCAGGGAAGAGGCATAATCACTGTCTACCTTGCTCCCAGATAGGACTGTCCTTCCTCACAGAAGTGCATGGGAGTTGAAGCAACACTCCCAACATGGGCAGTAACCGTTCATGAGTGCCCGTGGCTGCTGGCACTAGGCAAACAACATCTCCTGTAAGATGTACCAAAGGTGAGATGTACCCAGTGGTCATGAGCAGAGCTAGGATGAAGTCCAGGTCGTTCCAGAGGATGGGACAACAGAGCTGGAGCAGTTAAACCCTACTGCCAGATGTTTGGCCGAGAACACAGGGTCATAGAGCCACATCTGGGCACCACATGCCAGCTATGTGACAAAGGTCTTTGAGGTATATTCATGAACATGATGTCTCGCGCCTGGAATCCCAGTACTTGGGATGTAAGGCCAGAGGATTGCCATGAATTTGAGGCTAACCTGGATTATAGAGTGAGATCACGTCTCAAAAAAAGACCAAAAAGCAGAAGGGAGGGAAGGAAAGAGGGAGGGATGGAAGGAGGGAGGAAGGGAGAAAAGGAAAGAAGCAGGGGAAGGGAGGGAAAGAGAAGAGAGAGAGAGAGAGAATAGGGAGAGAGGCAAAGAGAGGAAAGAGAAGACAGAGGGGGGAAGAAAAAAAGGAAAGGAGAGAAGGAAGGAAGGAAAGAAGGGAGGAGGGAAGAAGGGAGGGAGAGAAGAAAGGAAGGAAGGAGGGAAGAAGAAAGGAGGGATGAAGGAAGGAGAGAGGGAGGGAAGGAAGGAAGAGCAGATAGACTCAGTACCTGGAAATGACAACCTGAAAATACATCCAGATGTGCAGAGAAAGCCAGATGTGCATCCACAGTGCATGTTCAGCACATGTGCAGGCATACACATGTGGTGTCATGCATGCACAAACACAAGTGCAGATGTCCAGCATATACACCTCTGGATCACCTTGGGACCTTCTTCCAGCCAACAGTCACAGATGGCAGGGCATGTCCGGATGCTGAGGACGGAGCAGCAGCTCCATGATGGCAGTCATTGTTGGCAGAGCGGGAATGACCTGGTGGGCTCCAGCTTCCTGTGAGGGAAGCATCTGGGATGACGATGGATGAAGGTGGAAGAGACAAGCAAACAGAGGAGCGCTGCAGGCGTGACCTCAGGGGTCCGCTCTGAATGCTGGTGAGCAGAGGTGCACAGGGCAGCGTGATGTCTGCTGTGAGGGTGTGTGTGGCTATGTAGAGTGCATGTGTGACTCTGGCGTGTTAATAAATCACGTGTAGTGTGTATACATTGGGTTTTACACGTGGTCGTGGGGGGTATTGGTGCGTGCATGTATGTAACAGGCTACTTAGTGTGTGGGAGAGAGAAAGAAAATAAATGTTACTGGGCGCAGTCTTCATATTCATTGCGTGGATAGGGAGATGGATGGAGGAAGGAATCGGCCGGAGGTGGCTGGGTAGATGAATGGTTAGGGAGATGAAGGAAAATACAATAGAGCAAAAGTACTACGCGGTGCCTTGTGGTAAGCATATAGACACTTTTCTTTCTTTTTATTCTGTTTATCATAGCTATTGGGTTGTTTTAGATTCTCACTGTGTTGCCTATCCCAGCCTGGAACTTGTTACATAGCCAAGGCTAGCCTTGAACTCGTGGCCTTTCCGCCTCTGTCTACCAAGTGCTAACTATGTGCTGCCATGCCCGCACATCTGTACAAGTCTCTTAACCCTTCTGGATGCTTGAAAGGCTCTTTATAATCGACCGTCTATTCAGGGGGCTGCTGAGGTGGTTTGGCAGATAAAGGCTCTTGCTGTCAGACAGCTTCAAGACTGAGGTTTGATCCCCAGGACCTACAGGTAAGCGCTGACTCCTGCAACTTGTCCTCCGACATCCACACAGACCCTGTGCCATGCTCCCCACCCCAAATAAATAAACAGGCCTTTCTAAAAACGTAAACATGGCCTGAGTTAAGTTCCTGCTCCAAGAGAACCATGGACAAAAAAAAAAAAAAAATCAGAGGCGATTTTTTAAACTTGCTCCTATTTCCAGGCATAAAGACGCAGCTACAAACCTAGTTTTTTAAATGATTTCTATAATAACCTTGTGAGTCTCTTCATTTCACTGCTTGCTCCTCTCTCTCTCTCTCTCTCTCTCTCTCTCTCTCTCTCTCTCTCTCTGTGTGTGTGTGTGTGTGCTTGAAATGTTAACTTATTAAGCGAAGCATTCCCTAATTATGACCATTCTGTATTGGTATTTCTTCATTTTTAACTTACTAGAAGACTGGGCTACAAGACCATATTTTGTCAAAAATTAAATTAAATTAGAAATCCAGGCTTTGTGGAGCAGAGCTACAATCCCAGCACTAAGCCAGTAGAGGTAAGATCGATCACACAGGAAGTCAGGTCGAGGTCCAGGATTACCTGCACCCACAGTTAAGCCTGCCCCTATTTCCCGTGAAGTGTCCATGTCTCTATGTAGCCAGTCCCATTCCTTGGGTATGGGGATATACTGGGTTGAGGAAGGGCAGTCACCAGCCCCAGGGCAGCCACAGGGGACTGGGAACTCTATCATCTTCAGCTTGGCCAAGCGGCGTCTCCTGGTGAACAGAAGTGTGGGTGTCTGAAGCCCCAGAGTTTCCTGGGGGGGAGCCAGGACCAAAGCAGGTGTCCAGAGCTCCGGGAGCAGCGGCTTCTGCCACACACTCATTACATCCTGTTCTGTCCATCATCTTCCCTCGTCCTGTGACTTAGCTCTAAGCTTTCAGGAGGAGCTCACTGTGCAGAAACTGGGGCCTGGAGAGGATGGTGCCTCGTAGGCTGCTGCTAGCCAGGAGCAACACAAGCCCACAGCCTAGGGGCCCAGCAGAAGGAGAAGCCAGGTCCCACAGACCCAGAGAGGACGCACAGAGTACATTCCTGCCCATAGTCCGTGCACTGGAGCTAAGCCAGGCGAGAGAAAGAAACGACATGTGGCTTGGGTTCTCATCCTAGCGTCACTAAAGGATCCTGTTAGGGAAACCCTGTCTATCCATACTAAGAATAGTTTGTGGACCAGCAAAATCAGGTAAAGGTGTTTGTTACCAGGTCAACAACCTGAGTTTGATCTCTGGGACCCACATGGTGGAAGGAGAGAACTGACTCCCAGAAGTTGTTCTCTGGGCTCCATACATACACATAATATAAATAAAAGGAAGGAAGGAAGGAAAAAGGAAGGAAGAAAAAAAAGGAAGGAAGGAAAGGAAAGGAAGGAAGGAAGGAAGGAAGGAAAGAAGAAAAGGAAGGAAGGAAGGAAGAACAATTTGAGGCCAGAAATGAGATAGGTATTGCTTCTCAGCCTTTTGGCTAAGATCAAGTGCAGAAATGAGCTAGGCATGCTTATAATCTAGCACTTGCGAGGCTGAGGCAGAGAATTACTGTGAGTTCAAGGCCAGTTTGGGATATACAGGGGAGTTTAATCTACAGCATGAGCTCTTGTCAATAAACAAATGAATAAATCTTTAAGCAGCCGGGCAGTGGTGCACATGCCTTTGATCCCAGCACTTGGGAGGCAGAGGCAGGCAGATCTCTGAATTTGAGGCCAGCCTGGTCTACGAATGAGTTCCAGGACAGCCAGGGCTACACAGAGAAACCCTGCTATCTCGAAAAGACCAAACAACAACAAAAATCTTTAAGCAGAAGTGGTTGTTATTATTATTAGTCACTTCCCCACCCCCTTAATGCTGTGAGCTCACTGGCTTCACCACACATCGGATCCACCAAGGTCCCAGATCCCCAAGACCAATGCATTTGGGTAGCTGCTCCCCGGGTTCTTAGGCCCACCTGTCTCTGCAGCTGCTACGGAACAGCTGGGCACCAAGGGTTGTCTGGAGGCTCCCTGGCCCCGGGGATGGGAAGCCCAGGCTCCCTGTAATCAGGCCAGCCTCAGAACCAACCCGTTTCATCAGGAAGACCCAGCTTACAGCAAATGATCATTAGCATCTCAGTCTGCCCCGCCCCAGGCTGTGACCCAGCTGGTCAAGGACCAGAGGAGGAGGCAGGTAGTTAGCCAAAGGCTTTCATGCCAGGGAACCTCCTCACTCAAGGTTCATGGAAGAGTGCCTGGAGACACAAGCAGGAAGGACGGTCTACCTGAAGTCAAGCCCTTCTCCTCCCCGCACCCCCCAGACCCAACCCTGCCCCTCAGCCACCCACCACCACCACCACCACATGCCCAGGCAGCAGTCAGCCCAAGCTAACAGAGCTTTGTCATGGAGAGCTTGATGGGTGCCCACACAATGAACTCCTTTCCACCTCAAAAAAGAAAGAAAGAAAGAAAGAAAGAAAGAAAGAAAGAAAGAAAGAAAGAAAGAAAGAAAGAAAAGAAAAGAAAAGAAAGGAAAGAAGGAAGGAAGGAAAGAAAGAAAGGAAAGAAGGAAGGAAGGAAGGAAGGAAGGAAAGAAGAAGAAAGAAAGAAAGAAAGAAAGAAAGAAAGAAAGAAAGAAAGAAAGAAAGAAAGAAAGAAAGAAAGAAAGAAAGAAAGAAAGAAAGAAAGAAAGAAAGAAAGAAAGAAAAGAAAAGAAAGAGCGAGCTGGGGAGGTGAGTCAGAGAGTCCTCGCTGTGTAAGGGTGAGGACCAGAGTTTGTATTCCTAGGACCTAGGTCAAGCCAGATGTGGCAGTGAACATCTGCAATCCTACCGTGAGATGAGAATCAGGAACAGAAAAGTCCTTAAAAGCTCAAGAGCCAACCCAGCTGGTACAATGGCGACAGCGACCCTGTCTCTCAGTGTGGAAAGCAAGAGCAGGCTCCCAAGATTGTCCTCGGACCTCCACAGATGCATGTCCCCACTGGGGTGCGCATGAACTCACAGACAGACACTGCACACACCATTTAAAAAGAAGGAGGCCAGGCGTGGTGGCACGCGCCTTTACTCCCTGCCCTTGAGAAGCAGAGGCAGAGGACTGTGAGCTTGAGGCCAGCCTGCTGCTCTACATGGAGAGTTCCAGGACAACCGTGGCTGCATAATTTAAAAAGAAGAAAAAGGAAAGACGAGGTGTTGGACCGCAGTGAAAACCAACAAGCACAGAAGTGGGTAGGAAGCGGGGAAGCTTCAACAATTAAATTAGAACAGGCATTAGGGAAGACTGTGGAAGTTCCTCAAAAAGCTAAACATAGAACGATCACATGAACAGGAGGGAAGATTCAAAACAGGGGAAACAGGAATATCCCGTTATAACGGGGACGGCGGAGGGGGGGGGGGGCGGAGGAAAACTGGAACAGGAAGAATCAAACAGGGTGGAGGATGGGAAGGCAGGGTAGAAGAGGAAGTATGGGGTATGGAAACCTGCTAATATAGAGGCTTCCATACACACACACACACACACGAACACATATATGTATATGTATTATATATGCATTTGAGTTTGACTATTCATTCAACATGGGCTACATAACAAAACCTGTCTCAGAAAGAAAGAAAGAAAGAAAGAAAGAAAGAAAGAAAGAAAGAAAGAAAGAAAGAAAGAAAGAAAGAAAGAAAGAAAGAAAGAAAGAAAGGGAGAGGGGAACGAGAGAGAAAGAAGGGAGGGAGAGAGGGAAAAAAGGAAGGAAGGGAGGGAGGGAGAGAAAGAAAGAGGGAGGGAAAGAGAAGGAAGGAAGGGAGAGAGGGAGGGAGGGAGGGAGAGAAAGAAAGAGGGAGGGAAAGAGAACGAAGGAAGGGAAGGAAGGAGGGAAGGAGGGAAGGAGGAAGGGAGGGAAGGAGGGAGGGAAGGAGGAAAGGAGGGAGGGAGGGAAGGAGGGAGGGAAGGAGGGGAGGAGGGAGGGAGGGAAGGAGGGAAGGAGGGAGGGAAGAAGGGAGGGAAGAAGGGAGGGAGGAAAAGAGGGAGGGAAGAAGGGAGGGAGGAAGGAAGGAAGGAAGGTAATTCCTGTGACCCTGAGGCCTATTTGCAGCTGGTCTTGACCCTTCTCTCTCCATTGCTGTCTGGGAACTTTCAGTTTCCAAAAATAGGTGTGCAGCCTCTCTCCTCCTGACTTGGCAGTTGTGGCTATGACCCCTGCTCTGGGGGAACTGACTGTCACCTCCATCTCATCTCTGATGATGTCCCTGCTAGCAGGGCCAGCTTCTAGGGCACACAGCCTCCACAGAGGGGCCTGCTGGTTAGGAAGGGCTCTGGGTCGCCTCAATTCTCCACTGTCACCCTTGAGATGCGTCATAATGTTTTAACGAGGGCCACGGAGTTCTCACTCTGCAATGGCACCTGCCAATTAGGTGGCAGGCCACGCTTTGGCTTCGGCCTCTCACAGGCATGAGTGCTTTGACCTCAGGGGTGTCCCGGGGCCTAGTAGGGATTTCAAGATGGGTGGAAGTGGGGAGACCATTACCGAAGGAACAGCACAGGCAAACACCCTAAAAAGTTTCTGAGAGTGAGTCTTCTGGGGAGAACCCCATGGCTTTGCCAGCCTCAGCTAAACCCCAGAAGTATGAGACTTGGGCAACTGCTACCTTCTGGTTCTGGACGCACTGTTTCCCTGGCTCAGGGCTGAGAGAAAGGCAGGATGCAGAAGACAAAGCACTAATTAGTGCCCAGAGAGGACCCCTCCTGTCACTGTGAAGGCGGCAATAAGTCAGGCTAGGAAGTAGAGGGGGCTGATGGGATAGCTTGGCTCACAGTCAGACCTCCGTGGCTTGGTCATCTGACTGACCCATCAAAGTGTCTTCTCTTCCATTTGCTACTTCTGAGGCCAGCTCAGTAGCTCCACCCTGAATCCCTCCTATCGGCTAGTGTGCTTTCTCTGGACCCTAGAGCACCCATTTCACCCTGAATCCCTCCCAGCACTTTCTCTGGACCCTAGAGCACCCATTTCAGCCTGAATCCCTCCCAGCGCTTTCTCTGGACCCTAGAGCACCCCATTTCACCCTGAATCCCTCCCAGCGCTTTCTCTGGACCCTAGAGCACCCATTTCACCCTGAATCCCTCCCAGCACTTTCTCTGGACCCTAGAGCACCCATTTCAGCCAGATCTTGGCCTCCCAACTCCCCATTTCAGAACCTGGATGGTTCTCAGTGAACTGGAAGAAGCAGCCGAGAGTGGCCACTGCAGTGGGTGTCCCAGTGCCCGTGGGGATGGGGTGGTAACGACCTCTGTGGGGCAGAGTTGTAACCACCTCTTAGGGTTTATGCCTTGAGACCTCAGCAGGGCCCCAGCAGGAACAAAGAGGCCCAGAGAACTTTTCCAAGCTTCCTGAGAGATCGAGTGGTGATCAGGATTGCCTGGCCTAGAGTGTTTCAGATTTTGGACACTGGGAGACATAGAGAGGAGGCTGTCCAGGGCTGTTCTTTCACTTTTGGGCTTACCCCCTTGAGACAGGGTCTCTCACCGAGCCTGGAAGTAGGCTGGTGGCCAGCGAGCCCCAGTGAGCCTCCTGTTTCCACCTCAAATTCATGCAGGCTCAGAGGCACACGCAAACTTTAAAAATATATAATTAATATATAGTATAGAGTATGTAATATATAATATAGATGATAATGTATAATATGTGATGTATAATATATATGTATAATGCATGAGATAATTAATATATAATGTGTAACATATAACATTATATTCAATATATAATATGTAATATGATGGATGGTAACATATAATATATAATGTGTGATATGTAATATGTGATGTACAACATGCAATGTAATATACAATATACAACATAATATAATATATAATGTGTAATGTGTATAGTATGTAATATATTATGTATATACATATACACATACATACACACACACACACACACACACACACACATATATATATGTTCTAGTCCTTTGCAAGACCAATACAGGATCTTAACTACAGCTTAACAGGAACCTGAGGCAGTGCCAGGAGTTTATTTTTACATGTGGGTGCTATAGGTTTGAACTCCTAATACTTGCTCAGTAACACCTCTCCAGCCCCTCATTTTATAATTCTTTCATTTTTATTTTTAAGTGTGTGTGTGTCTGTGTGTATGTGTGTGTGTGTGCGTGTCTGTGTGTGTGTGTATGTGTGTATGTGTGTGTGTATGTGTCTGTGTCTGTGTGTATGTGTGTGTGTGTGCACACACACACATGAGTGCAGGTGCCTACTGAGGCCAGAAGCAACAGGTCCACTGGAGCTGGAGTTAAGGGTGGTTGTCGGGTGCT